>NC_141618.1:40195922-40372922 GCF_047967505.1 Dipteris shenzhenensis | reverse complement strand
ACTCTAGGATTTTAAGAAGTTGAGTGGGCTCATAATTTGCTATTGGGAAATTTATTTTGCAATTATAGATAAGTGCATGCATTTCATGAAGTGAGACATAAGGAAAATTGAAAGGGAAGGGTTATCATGGTCAAAGCATGTTAATCATTACAAAGGCGCGACAATTGTTCCTAAATTCTTGAGATAACAATAGCTTAAAGTGATGGAAACAAGCATACAATCCTTAAAATGAATGAGAGCTACTCCATGTGAAACACATGAAACACACATAATTGATGAAACTTAAGTTAGAAAATAGTTCAATGAAGCTATAAGATGGGTGTAACATTAAAATTATTGCCAATTAATCTCAATAACTTTATCAACACATGAATAGAGTCCATGGTTGAAGAGGTCAAGCCATGATGAGAGTTCTTGCATGAAAAATGGCTTTTCTAGAAGGATATTTTTTTCATTAAAAACACAATGTTTTTATTGGGCTGAAAAGTAGATCGAGCATCTAGGAGAGTCTCCATGAAAAACACTATTTTTGAAAAGTAGGCAGCCCGAATATTGCACCTAATGAATTCTACTAATTTGTTAGAGAAAATCTAGAAGGGGCCACAAAAAACAATGTTGTGGATAGCAAAAATGAAAAGAGGGTACTCATACCTACCCCTTGATTTGTGAAACCTCAAGTTGATTATGACATTGATCTTTTTTGAGGTGCACGGACATTGGAAACCATTCTCTTGATCTTGAATATATTCAATGGTCTCACCTTGAAGATCTACTGGTAATTCTAAGAAGAAATGTCTTCATATTGTTATACAAGTGCTATTGATAAATTGAGTGAGCCTTTGAAGATAAGGGATATGGTGACAATCGTTGAACAACGTAATGAATGAATATAATGATCCCTCCACACCTTCATTCATAGGAACTATAACATTGGTGGAAAGGTGTTGAGGTCGACATTATTTGAGGTGCACGAAAACCATTCTCTTGATCTTCAATATGTTCAATGGTTTCTCCTTGAAGATATCTACTAAAAATAAGTGTCTTCACATGGGTTCTACAAATGCTTTTGATAAATTGGGTGAGCCTTTGAAGGGAAGGGATATGGTGACGACCTTTGAACAACATAATGAGTGAATATAATGGTCCCTCCACACCTTCATTCATAGTAACTATAACATTGGTAGAAAGGTGTTGAGCTTGAAGAACAAAAAAAGACTTGTTGGTATAATGTGTTGGATATCAATTGCTTACTATAATGTGAGTATGAATTTCCTTTTTTGTTTAAGAGAGATTTATATGGAATTAATATCCTTTTACAAAATAAACATTTCTTTCTCCCTTTTCTAGTTGATTTAAATGAAGGTCTTGATCTACCAAGTCTTTATGAACTAAGGGATGAGACCAAGAGAGGGGGAAGAGTTATACAAGAAGAAAGTTTTCAATTTGTATTCGTTTTTCCACATGGTCTAAATGCCGCATCAAAAGTAAGGGGGAGGGACCTTCTTAACTTTTCAGATATTGGGTTGATGAGATCTGTGAAAGGAGGTGATATTTCAAGATTAACATCTAGAGAGAGGAGAAATGGTTGGTGAGGGGACTCTTTGAATAGCTTGGTCAATAATGCCTTAGAATGTCCTCTCATTCTCAATCTTCTCAAAGTAGCAATAGAGATATAGTAAGGCTCTCAACATCAGAGTGTGGGAGAGTCCTCAAACCTTGTGGCTTCCACATTAGGAGTCTTGGAGCACGGGATCGAGAGCGAGTGGAGCATAGGATTGGACCCCTCTTGGGAAAAACCTCTTGTCATACATTTAGGGATGTTCATGCTCGCCTTGAAACACTATGTAGATGAAGAGTTATATGAGACCACGATTTAGGTCCATTTGGATGAGGACCTCATACCATTGTAGGTAGAGGTGAGACACACCCTTATACACCAGTGGGACATAGCCTGTAAGGAGGAAAAGTGGGAAACATTTAGAGTGGGTGACTTTTGATAGGTCCTTGATGGGCATGTGTTGGTCTCCCTATATCGAGGTCTATGAGATTTAGTTCCTAACTTGCAATGTTTTGAATCATAATGGTGCCTTATGGTCAGATCCACGGAATTTCTTGAAACGTTATATAGCACAAGACCATCATGACCTAGAGTGGCCCTTGACTACAAGGGAATTTCTTGAAACATTATATAGCACAAAACCATCATAGCCTAGAGTGGCCCTTGCCTGTTGTCATTGGATACACATGGGAGACAGCATACCAAGATGAGACCGGGAGACAAGTTGAGTGCTTGGATTGCGAGGAGTGGTAGTACTATACATATCATCTCATCATTATGATCATTCTTGAGACGTGACCCATTCTAGATCTATGCGGATTCAGATCGAACACTCCTCTTGGTAGGACCTCTTCATCACATCATTTTAAGGCCTCACATGTTAGAGATATATGTGAGGGGGTGGTTGAAATCATCCTACTAAAACAATTTAAAGTTGGCCAAATGTCAAGGATTGGCACACTATACAAGATCATTGCTAAATTTATGATTATTTAAATTAGGAAATTTAGATTAGTTATGGTTTATGGGATGCAAAATGGATTCATTAAAGAAATGGATATCTTTGAGAATATCTTGAATGTCTTGTTCATGTTGGACTTCATGTGCAACTCTAGGTAGAGGGTTCCTTGTTTGGGATTCGGATAGAATGTATGATAAAATGAGATGGGACTACTTTGTTGGATGCTGGAATAATTAGGATTCAACAAAGAGTTTTTGAGATGGCCAAGGATTTGTTTGCCAATGTGTCCACCATACTTTGCTCAAATGAGGTTCTCGTAGGGAGTGTTTAGGTTGAAGCAGTCTATCAAGCAAGGCTACTTGTTGTTGGCTCATCACCTCTTCACTTTGGGTACAATGCCATTAGTTAGGAGGGGGTGTGGTAGGGAGATTTGGGTTGGAGCAGTCTATCAAGCAAAAGCTATCTACTAGATTCTCTCCTCTTTGTTGATCTAGGAGTAGCGCCATTTAATTGGGCAAATCAAGAAGGGGGTGGAGGAAAGTTGCATTGAGGATCGAAGGTTGCCCCTACCCTAAGAAAAACGGTTTGTCTTTGCCTCTTGGTCATACAACTTATAGGCTTTCTTCTCATCACAATAGCCTAAGAAGATACAATTGGTGCTTTTTGGTTGTAGCTTGTTTCTCTCTTTGTTTGTTGGTACATGCACATAGCATTTACACCCAAACGTTCTGAAGTGGGAGACAGATGGCTTCTTACCATTGTAAGCCTCATGTGGTGTTTTACCTTTGAGTGCCTTTGTATAGCTGCGATTAAGGATGTAAACCGCAGTATCGACAGTCTGAACCCAAAAGTGGTTTGGCAGTCTAGCACCTTTCAACATACACCTCCCCATCTCCATGGTGGTTCGCATTCGGCATTCAACAACCGAATTTTGCTAAGGCATATGTGGTGTCGTCGTTTGTCGCTTGATCCCTTTGCTCTTACAAAAATCTCCAAACTCTGTAGAAACAAACTCACCAGCACCATCCGATCTGATTTTCTTCTTTTTTCTCCCTGTTTCATTTTCAACAAGCTGTAGCCATTCTTTAAATTTACCAAAAGCTTGAGCCTTTTCGCAAAGAAAGTACACCCACATCTTTCTACTATAGTAGGTGAAGAGCTACTAGCTGGAAGACCAGATCTGATTTGAATTGATTTGATACAATGGACTAGGGAGGTCGCCTCTTTATAGCTATGAGGGCAGTAGTCGGATCAACGTAGTCGATGGAGTCGACCAATCGACCTAGTCGATGGAGCCGACCAATCAACCTAGTCAGTGGAACCAACTAGTCGTCCATGGAATATGCAAGGAATATTCTCTATACCAGTTAGACCCCAGGCCCCAGTAAGAATAAGAGGCTCCCACACAATCACATTTCTACCATCAATAGTCTCATTGATAGACCTCATCTGACATGCAAGTTAGGTCCCGAGCTTACACATGGCTTCTCATCATATGGGGGCCTATAACTTGAGCACCTTGGACCACTGGTGGTTACCAGGAGAGTGGGGCATTGAGCATATCTAACAGCAGCCACCACCAGGTGTTCATATGGTGTACTTGGCTCCTATCAATGAGGATTACAATCAACAAAATCAAAGAAATTAGAGGAACATATAGGCACTAGCAATTACAAGATCTAAAGGTACAAAGCCAATGCCCGGCCTTGGAGATGCACCAAGATAGACGAAAAAGCCAATGAACTGGTCCAATCGAGCACAGGTTCAAAATAAAGTCTATAGCAAGTACTTAGAGTAATGCAGCAACAGATGCAAGAACATCACAGATCCAAAACAAGGGTAAAGCTAAGCTCAACCTCAGACAACTCTGGATACAATCCGACAGTCTTCCACAATGGAAAACGTCCGATATAAAAATACAAATAATAAACTGTAGCAAGCAGCATTCAACAACCTAACAGGGTTCTAGATACACACACTGCAGGACAAGCTTCTTCTAACCCGAAATATATTCCCAAAGAAAAAATTCATTTGCTAGGCAAGCTCGGACTCAGCAGAGTAGAAAAACTGACCAAGTCAAGCTGACGGAAATCAAAGAGAAGCAAGCCATTCCAATTACAGACCACATTGAAGAACAGAAGTCAAATGCAAGAAAAGGAAAAATATGAAAAGTTCATGTCACATTAAATCAATTTTTGAATCTTGTTCCAGTATTCAATAACCAATTATGTCAGAATTTGCATTCTAAGGACATTCCTCAAACAAAAGATCATCGACGAAGTGAAGATGAAGATGAAACACTCCACATTTACGTATCCACCATTGAAGATGTGGATTACCAAGTCCCACTCATAGGAATTGTTGGTCTTAGCTTAAATCCAACCAAATGTGCATTTGATGTGAGTAGAGCAATTCTCCTAGGGCATATTATCTCACAAGAGGGAATGTATATAGATCCCAATAAAGTATCAGCCATACAACATGCCAAACCACCCAGCTAAGCGCATATGTCACTATAATTTATGCTTTTGGACAGGCAACATCGAAAATGTCCGAAATGCAGAGATGCTTTTGGACAGGCAGGAGAAATAACAAAGGACGTTCAAACATGCATTGCGATTACAGAGAGTGGATGTTTTTCTGAATGTTTTTCGGAATGAGATGCTTTGTAACTCTTGTGTATCGAGTGAAGGGTGAGATATAACTTACTGCACCTAGTTCTCTGTCGAGGCTATGCCTAAAATGATTGTTGCACATACACTTTGCACCATGTAAGGCATCTGACTTCAGTTCCGGGATGTGCGTGTGGTTCGCACAGTCCACCATGAGTGCCATGTGTTATTGCATAACCATGCGGTTTAGCAACAGTGACCTAGAGGGGTGTGTGAGGGTAGGTTGGCCGCAAGGGTTAATGGTTTGAATCTCCAAGCGATTCGGTCTTCAATGGTGGTTGCTTCTCTAACCGTCGGAGGTTCTGTATGCATGCTATTACTAGCATTCCGAGGTCATTCTGTACATAGATGTTGTGCGAGCTATTGCTTCGGAATATAGTGTTCAACGTTTTGTCATTCTCTTACATATCTGTATTTCGTTCTTGTGGATGTTACACATATCGTTTGTCTATTGTTCCCCATAGCATCTGCGTGCATTCATGACGCTACAAAGATCATGAGAAGAAGGCTATCCTAGCTAAAGCCCCATGGAGAGAACCAATAGGAGGACACTTCTCTGGAGATATTACAGGTAAAAAGTTTTGCAAGCTGGTTTGTGGTGGCCTACAATTTTAAAAGATGCTCATAATCGATCCAAAGCATGATGATAGGCCACTTGACAATGGATGCCCCATCAACCAATTCTCCCCTTGGGACCTTTTCAGAAATGGGGACTATATTTTATTGGACCCATCAACCCTCTAGCAAAGCTTTTAGGTAATCAATATATTTTGGGTGCCACTTACTATTGTACAAAATGAGTTGAAGCTATAGCACTCAAAACATGCAAGGCTAGGACTATGGCACATTTTCTTTATCACAACATTGTCACTAGATTTGGTGTTCCTATTGAAATAGTGTCTGACAGAGGAACCTATTTCATCAACAAAACAATTAGGAAGATTAATAAAATACACATGATGTTGCATAAAAAGTCTACAGCCTATTACCCCCACAAGCCAATGGGCAGGCTAAGAGCTCCAACAAACTGATGGAAAAGGTATATAGAAGAACACTAGTAGTTGATCACCTAGAGGATTGGGATTGACACTTGGATTCAGTGCTACTTAGAACAGCACACAAGGTTGCAACAAGGTTGCAACTAGATTAACACCTTTTAGATTTGTATTGGCTATGAGCCAGTAGTGCCTATGGAATTTCTTGCAAGTATCTTGAGAGTGGCAATAGGTAAGAGACTATCACCAAAAGATATGCCAGATTAGAACAACTTCTACAATTGGATGAGGATAGGCTCAAAAGTTCACATACTGTTGATATTATTAAAAAAAGGAGGGTAGGATAGATTAATAGAAACATAAAGCTCAAGTTGTTCAAGAAGGGAGATCTAGTGTTAATGTTCAACACAAAGTTAGGAAAAGTGCCAGGAAAGTTTAAGCTGAGATATGATGGCCCATTCAAGGTACTTGAGGTTTTTGATCAAGGCACCTTCCAATTAGCTTACCTTCATGGCAATGTATTTGACAAACCAATGACTAGTTTCAACCTAAAACCTTACATTAGGCTTGACCCCACTCAAGTGAAGATAAATACAATCTCTCTACAGCTCTCTTCTGACATCAATCAAGATGATGTGTATGTTTTAGTTATTTAGGTTGAAGGATTTGTGTACAACACTCCGAAAGAAATCCGACGCTAGTCTGACAAACACAAAAGTAACGAGTTGTCTCATCTCCAACCAAACTCAGGTATGCTCTAAACCATAGAGATCCAATCACATAAGTGGTGAAGGTGCACGTGAATTGGTAGACGCGACCAGAGTGGAAATCCTAGACCCAACAGCGATTCAACACCAGTTCGACCATGAAGGGTACGATTCCAATCCAACTGTTATGACACCCACGACTAAGAACTCCGAGTATGATCCGAGTCCAATCAATGTGTCCGACTCTTACTCCAATCTGATGGGCACGCTCGAGTGGACAAATGACTCTTTGTCGACATGTGCGACATGAATCCTACCGTCCAACCCGACTTTGACTCACATTTGATGAGTCTTTTCGAGTTTGCTCAGATAATACACTAGTCCCTCCCAATTGCCAAAAAGCACTGCTAGTTCCTTGCATGCCGAACTTACGGACCGTCCATCACAATGACACATCGACACAAGCTTCTCTCAGTGCCTTAGCACAACCAGAGCTATTGGCTCACACTTCTTAATGCCTCAGAACAGCCAAAGCCAAACCTTGAGCTCTTAAGCGCTACAGTGCTCCTCGATGCAACCATGGGTCCTAAGAAGTCTCTCACCCCTACTAGCAAAAGCCCGACCGTGGAAAAGGCTATACACATAGCAGACCCTCGGAGGAGACTAAATCGGATGGAGAACCACCCCTTTCTCCACAAAAGAAGTAGATGATCACGGCCAGCTTTGCGAATTTCAAGGTATCATTGGATCTCTCCAAACATCAGATGTGGCTAAAGAAAATTGGTTTATTGCAGTATGCGAACTTGCCTTGGGTGTCGGAAGGCTTCCTCGCATGCACTAGCACAATACGAGAGCTTCCAGAGAACTGGAGGTATGCTTGCAGAGAATGTCATGGTTTCCCTTAAAATTATAGCGTAGGTCTTTTAGCTTCCCATCATCAACGAGGAGGTTGTATACAAGAAGGATGTTGATTCCAACATGTAGAAAGAATTCGAGCCACTAGAGACACTGAAGAATTATTTTTTCATCAATAATGTTCAGGATTTGAGAAGGCACCAGCAGCTTGTTTGGTGTCTCAAAAGGATGAGGTTGCTCTAGTAAAGACAAATACTATGAGCAGAGATTCTTATGCTATGCTAAGTAGAGCCAAGAAGGGAACAAAGATATCATGAGCACATCTGCTCCACTCACAGCTTATGAGCGAGATAGCCAAAAAGGATTTGAGCGCTTCAAATGCTCATTCCAAGATAGGACTGTTTATTGCTGCCTTATTTGAATTTTCCACGGCTAGATAGATACAAAGACCCTGGAGGTAATCCTTTAGTATAGAGAAGAGCACACCAAAGCAATGCACGACAGTCAGCATGAGGAGGAAAAGACAAAGCAAGACATGCTTTGACCATTGGAAGATGCTCAGTACTCCAAAGAGGAAGCCACTATGGTTGTGTATGGCCAATCTTTGGCAGAATGCCTGTGGGATACACCCTTAGTAGGAGAAGAGCTGTTAGCTATCCCGGGAGAGCCCAAATCTTCCAAGAAGATTAAATAATCCATGCTTCAAAAGACAGAGACCTAAAAAAAACCAAGGAGAACTAGTATATTGCTTACAATGCCTCCCAGAAGCTCCTTCAAAGCCTTCTCCCCTATCCACAACATGACAAACTTGTAGCAATTCCCAAAACAAGATATGACCAGTCCCCGACTGTAGTAGGAATAGACTCCAGCATGGAGCTAGACATGTTCTCAAATTCTTGCGGAACTATTTTGCTAAGGAGAGAAAGGTACAGAAGCAACTGGAAAAGAAAGTGTAAGAATTGACAGAAGATAAGAAGGCGGGACACGAATATATGCTTAAGCAGTCAGAAATGTAGAAGAAGTTCCATGCCACTCAGTTGGAACTCAAGGCAATCAAGAAAGAATATGCCCAATACAGATAAGTGTAGGATAAGCAAATCTCAAAGCTCACTGTCCAAGTGAGAGTACAGAAGGAATGCCTACCAACTGTAACAAATTGGCTAGAGGAAATGAAAGCAAATTCTTTTCTGCAATTAGATCGAATGGGTCATTAGGAAAAAAGGGAGCTCATTTTGGGGCCCTGAGAGAAATTCACGATTTCTTGATTTTTCTTTCCTTGAAAACAATAAAATATGACATAACCCCACTGACTTACTTTGCAGAATTTGATATATCTGACATCACCGACGCATTCGGGTCTAGGTTGTGAAATCGCTTTCATTTGTATGGGTTGCTTTTTGGGCCTTTTTGGTTGTTTTCGGTACAGATACGAAGAATCTCAGGACCTATGGTCAAATCTCAAAAAACGCATGTTCATAATTGCTCAAAGACCTTATGGTGTTCATAATTGCTCAAAGACCTTATGGTGCCTTTGTGTCTATTGCATATGCATATGATATCATGGCACATGAATTAGAGACACCCCGATCTAAAGCAAAGGGTGCAAAATAGAGGTAGATGCCCATGAATGATGACATATCATTGTTTGATTTGAAAGCAGAGCTTGAGAAGCCGACTGCAACACACCACCAGAATCTGTCAACAAAATTAGATGCAAAGCATACCACATTCATGGATGCCACATATGAGAACACAGAAAACACAGCAACCCCAAGCCATGCCTTAGCCCCCGGTGCACATATTATAGAAGAACAAACAACATTTGAGAAGTCAGAACTAAATGAAACCTGCAAAGAAGATGCAGATGAGGTAGACCCAATTGTTGCTAAGGGAACAGTAATAGAAATGAACTCCACCCACAGTGCCATAAAGTTCAGTTGATGGATTACTTCCAGTGAAGGGTTGGAGTCCTTCACTTTTTTTGCAAAAAAGTTTTACCACCAGGTGCCAGGTGTTGAGGATGACTCCTCCACCCAAGTGGACCTCAACCAAGGAGAGTTAGTAGACCTATAGTAAAGGAGGGTTACAATAGCAAGTAGGGACACTTTTATAACTGTAGGTACAGTTATAACTGTCCCTAACAACATGTAGTAGTGGCCTTATCCACCACATCATTTTTGGGACTAGGTCTATTTTTTGACTATTATCCGACTAAGGTTGGAATACAATCGGATGTTGTTATAAGCGGGTCATCACCTTGTGGATGGGGGTTGTTGTTGCTATTTGCTGTAATACAAACTATGCATAATATTTCTACTCTACAAATGATTGTCTTGGGTATTTGTATGCTTTACACTCTCTTTCTTTTTCGACATTCGTCAAATTTAAATCCGGTGCTAGGAGTAGATATGTGTAGGTGTTTTTCAGTCTTTTGGAGACACTAGTAACAAATGTCTACTTTGTTAGTTGTAATGTCAATTTTCTTTGTGCCCTTGTCATAGAGCCCCAAACCTTTATACATTAAGACATGCTTGACTTGGGTCTAATAAGTATGAAAATCTTCCCCATCCAACGATTAAATATGCATAATAGAAATTTTCTTTGTCACCATTATTTCAAAGGAATACAATTACTTATGTGGTAAATATGCAAGAACTAATGTTGAAAAAATATAGCAACAAAACTCCTCCAGTTTTGAAAGCTATATGGTGGAAACATATCCCATCAATAGAAAACTATGTTAGTGCTACTAAGAAATTGCGAGTGTCCTTTCCATGTGAAATGTGGAAGCTGCCTTCATCATACTAAATCTTAGAAAAGGGTTATGGACCAACAAGTCACAAAATTGAAGACATGAAACACAAGCTTAAGCCAATGAGCTTAAGGATGCTTGTAGTCCTTCATAGTTACATCCCTTCATAGATTTCATCAGCTTTTATAGAAGGTTCATCAAGGATTTTTCTTGGCATGTTGCCTGCTAGAGAGAACTCAGTTCATATGAGCAAAGGAGGGAGATCAAGCTTTTCAAGAACTCAAGTTGCACACAATGTCCTCACCAATACTTAAGCCACTAAGGTGGGATCCAATTTTCATGTGCATGTGGATGTCTCAAGGCCTTCCCTCAATGTTATACTAATGCAACCAAAAGGAATGGTAGACTAAACCATTCATTATGACAAAGGATGCTCCTTCCCCTTGAAGAATGGTAGTACTATGATGCACAAAGTCCATTATGTGGTGTAAAATAAATTTTTAGCACTACCTACTTGGTAGTCCTTTTGTTTTCTATGTGGATAAACAAGAATTACTCTACTTAAATGAGACTTAAACAAAAAAATAGTAATACAAGATCACTTGGTATTATAGATGCTGCTCTTACAAGGGTTTAATGTTTGGAGCATACATAAAATCCAAATAAATCATCATGGTGTCAATAAAGTGGACATCATAGGTATTGGGTACTACAATACTCTCCACGTCTACCTTTTGAAACGAGATGCCTTAGGATCAACATAGGTAGTTTTGCATTGAAAGCTTGAAAGCTTATTCTCATTGCATAATAGAACTACAAACAAGGAGTAACTAGTCACACTATGCAACTATATCTTGATAAACCAAGCCCCACTGGTATTAGAAGAATCTTATGAGGAATTGTTGGTGGACATTTTAGAGTTAAGCTAATAGGACAGAAGTTATATGTGAGGAGAGTTATGCTAGGAGACTCTTTTGCGATGGAGCTCACTTTTGCAAGCAATATGATGGGTTCCAATGAGTATAAAAATGGCTCTATATTCCTCTTTAATAATGTAGACCTTGGGAACCTTTTAAATGTGAAGAGTTGACTACATAGGGGACTTCAAGCATGTTACTCTAGCCTAGAAGAAATACATCATGGAACATTGCCTATTACAAAAAATTGATAGAGGACAAGGAATTACAAGATAACTCAACTTGTAATGCCATGGAATTCATAATTTTTGATATCATCTACCACTTTCTATCAATTGCTCTGACCACCCTGACCTGGTAGGCGTTTCAATAACATCCGACCATTGAGTCCTGACCTAGGCATGCCTTTGCGAAAGACTTTAAGGTGCAATCAAGAGGGTGGCTACTTTAAGGTGCAATCAAGTGGGTAGTGTGGTGGTGCCCCTAGTTATTACGGCATTGCTTACGTGACCATAGCCATTTTAAGATACATTAGTTAAGCCAAACCCCACAGCACCTTACCATGACCGTTGTTGGGAAGTAGACTTTACAAGGGTCACCTTGCTTCTCTTCGTAAGTTGTTGTAAGTTGTTGATTCTAGAAATACAAGTGAAATTGCTCAATCAAGACCCATCGATTAAGTCATAGCACTCCATGCGACGCGGGTACTTTGAGCGCTGTATTCTTCAAGGTTCTACATTCTTGCTTCCAAGATTGTTTCTCTTTATTTGTTCTTGATGTATTTATTTTAAGTACTATATCAACGTGTTTGATTGAAGCAACCCATTTTGATTGTGTACGGCTTAACACTTGATCTGCTTGCTTCTTTCTTGGCTTGTGTTCATAGTTTAGAGGAACATTGTATCGATACGACTGGTTAGTGTGGCAAAAAAATCCCCATCAACACTTTAGTGACCACAATCATTAACCCTTCCTATTACGCATTCATGTATGCATTGTTATGCTTTCTTATGGTACATGTTTGCACAAGAAGCTCGATATAGAAACTACAAACTACGTTGCTCTTAGGATTCCATCAGGTCAGTGGACTTCGAGGAAGTCAATAGCAATGCTCTCCTTGTTGATGAGCATTCTAACAACTCTAGTTCTCTTCCCCCACATTTTCCTACATCTACGTCAAGTTTTATCCCCGTTTGCACCTTCATACCCTCCACAGATCGTCTTTCATATTCTACACATTCATGTTCATGCTCGATACCCAAGCATGATGGTCAAGTGACCCAAGTTCTCTAACTTCCTTGAAGAGGATGCCGATGTGCACATAATGTTGTTTGGAAATGTGTGGCAGGCGGATTTTCCAGTGGTGTAGCAAATGGAAGCTATCAAAATTATGATATACCTAGCTTTGCTCCATACTAGAGTTATGATTTGGGCTATGCGGTCTGCCATTACCCCATTTCCAAACTTTGATATGCTTTGCGTAGCCTTTTTGCTTCACTACCACATAGAAAAGATGGTGCTTCAAGTCCTTGCAAAGCTTGGATGCATGGACCAAAGAGATCTCACATAGGATGACTATGCTGCCAAGTTCTGCACCCTTGCCAGTTGCCTACCACAACCACAATGTCCTACCCCAAAGGTATTAAATTCATACTTTGTGTATGGGATCGATCGTGAATTCAAACAAGCGGTTGCCTCTTTAGACATGGCAACATTGAACTTCCACAAGCTTATCGATGGTGCTCCGTCGTGCAGAACACATTTTGATCCACAAGCATAAAGCTTCAATGCAAAGAGCGGACCATAGCTTGGTACAGACTCTGATGATAGTAGCATAGAAGAAAGAGCCTGCAAACATCATGAGTGTAGAAGATCGCTCAAGAAAACTGAGACATCGTCCATAGAATATGGTCTCATTAACCCCCGCTTACTTGAAGATGGCACTAAAGCTTTGCCACACATTCACCATGGTGTCTGGTGTTCCAAATTAATTAACAACATTCATGGAGCAGACAAGTGTGGCCTCAACCAGTTATGGTGCACAATATGCCAGATGACAACTAATACCATTGATGCCTGTAGGTACAATGCCCATCAAATGCCACCCCTATCTCAGGAAATTCTTGTCTAGACCATGGCTATAGCTCCAATTCAACCAATGACAATAGCTACATAGCCCATTGTTGATGCTAGACCCTATTTTCCTTGCCAAAGACTGTCTCATGGTCCTCTAAGCCAGATCATTTGTTACTATTGTGATGTGCTTGGTCACATAAAGAGCAAGTGTGAGGTGTTCAAGAAACACCAGACAAAAATAGTCATGTATGCGCACATTCCCGTGTCTATGCTTGCAACACCCCATATTACAATGTATAAATTGTGGAGCTTGATGATCCGGTAGCTCCATGTGTTGTCACTGGCTTCACTACCAATGTGGTGACAAGGGCGATGAAGATTCCAATAAAATCCCCAATAAGGGTGAGCAAGCATCATCCAAGGATAAATTCAACATATGGAGCACATTCAAGGACCTGTATATCAATATGTCTGTGAAACAACTATTGGATTTGGGGCCAACCTTTTGCCAACAACTTTGCCAATCCGACAGTACTAGTTGAGCCAGTATTCGTTGCAAGACCATTTGGAACCAATCCAATGGTCTACGATGTTGAGCCCAAACTGCTAAGGTCACAACCAAAACCACCGATTTACAATGAGAATGTCGAAAAGATTATAGTGACACTGAAGGGATCAACAATTTCGAGTGCATTGCACGATGAGTTCAGGGGTCAATATTATATTTGATGACATATGCCAACAATTGGGATTCTTTGATTAGGAGCCAGTATTGTTTGCAATAAGGATGGTGGATCAATGATGTGTACAACCAATGGGCCTCCTTCGTAGTGTCCAATCATAGTGTTGTTTTTGCCATAGCCATCCTTCATATGGAAGATATCAGCTATGCCTACCCAATATTACATGGCATGTTGTGGCTGCAGGCATGTGAAAAATATGATTGGAAATATAACTGGATCATAATTTGATGGGCAAAAATAAGGAGAAGTTATCTGTGAAACCCTAGAGGTCGATTCTCATATGCATCTGCCCATGGGTAGCTAAAGGAGGAATACCTTTGAAACAACCCCAATATTGTGACTCTCTTCAAGTATTCATTCCGCGATGGGTTCAATCGGATATAATTAGGTCCAGATGACCAAAGAAGACCAGGAAAAGATGACATTTATCATCATAGAATGGGGAGTCTTTGCATCCAATGTCATGACATTTGGCTTTAAAGATGTAGTAGTGGCATTTCAATGCGTGGTTTAGGAACAAATATCTCAATTTTTTCATGAGGATATTCTTGGATGATTTCATTGTCTTTGGGGAGTAGAGCTTGCATATCCACCGTCTCCAAATGTGCCTAACCAAATGTCCTGCTGTGTAGCAATCTCTCAATCTAGTAAAGTGTGCCTTCGTGACCAACAATGAACATCTTCTTGGACATATCATTTCAAAGGATGGCATCGTATTGGATCCGCATAAGGTTGAGCACATCTACAAGGTAGAACGACCTGCAAAACGAGTTCCACGTCTTTGTCGGTGCCTCCAACACAACTATTGGCATGGTCCTAATGTAGGAAAGGAAGAAGAGTTGGTTCCATCTAGTGTACTACTCAAGGCACTAACCATTGAAGCTGGAGAATAACTACTCTACAACAAAGAAATAAGCGCTCGGAATGAACTACTCCATCAACACATTTTGGCACTACTTACTCGAAAACCCCTTCATCTTCCACCCGAACCATTTAGTGTTATTATTTCTCATCAGCAAGCCTAAGTTGGTAGGTAAGCTTGCTCATGGATGTTGCTATTACAAGAAGTTGACTTTATTATTGTTTATACTCCATGAAGTTCATATGCGGTGGCTGATTACCTATCCCTATTGGACGATTGGTGAGAAACCTAACCTCTTCATCGATAAATTCTCAGCTCCAGATCTAATCAAGGCAGGAGTGATTTGAGACATCTCTTCTCTGCTATTACATGCATTACAGACTTGGTTAAGTACAACATCCAAGTGCGTGCGCTTGGGTGGGATCCTCACCATAGGCATGTGGAGCAAGGGTGACTGAGGAACACACAACACAACCTATGGGATCTCTATACGTTTTGGATAGATCACCACGACTGCTAGAGCTCAAAGGATGAATGTATAAAGTACATAATGGGTTGTGTAGAGGCCTTCATGGAGAGCAAGTACGTAATCCTTGAAGAGTATGACCTCATATTAGAAGAAGTGGAAGATGAGGTTCTGAGTGACCCACCTAGTAGCTCGGAGCTACTGTTGCAAAAAAGCCTAAGCTTTTTATTTGGCAATATGGAACAAGTTCATTCTAGGCAATCATACTTGTCACTAATTTTCGCTGTTTCAACAACGCCAAGGTGGCACATGCCCACAATGACCAAGATATATCTCTTGCAAAGGTACATATCCCATGGAAGTGCCCTACATTCAAAAAAAGTCCTCTCTTTCTCAGCATCATAATGCAATTAAGGGTATCCCTTAACCATGTGCTCAGTTATGTTATGAGTCACACCCTCAAAGTGTCCGCTAAGAGCTTGGCACTGGTACAGGACTAGGGAGACATGCAAGACAACGTCCTGTTTATACTGACGTGGTGTATCAGTTTCTTGAAACCAATGTACCAAGACGTTACTTATCCCGAGACAGGCACAAGCAACTTTCTTTATGGAGCTGAAATTTTGAAATAATCCATGAATCCTTGTACCATTTTGTCCAAGAAGGTGCTTTGTAGATGTGTTCCCTCACATGAGAAACAATCGATGTTGCGGGAAGCACACCAAGTTCTAACCCAAGGTCATTTTGCTAGAGATACCATCGGTTGCAAAGTCCTTCAAGTCGGCCTATGGTGGCCCACAGTTATAGGTGACATCTTTGCCCATGTAAAGAAATATGATGCATGCCAGAGATTGGGACATACCACTATAAGGGACGACCTACTGCACAGCCTAGTTATTGTGAAGAGAGTGGGAAAGAAGGAAGGAGTCTCACTTGCAGCTTTCTCACATACACAATGGGGGAATACACACAAAGGTGGAGGCTGAAAACAGTTTTCCTCTTCTTAGTTGTGAAAGCCAAAAGAACTCTAAGTACAAAAGAATAAGTAAACCCTATATGTGGGTCTCAAACCAAACTCAGCTAACTAAGGTGACATACTAATTGAGCCACTAACTAGAGTATATAAAGATAGCTGTCATCTAGCTATTATTCATGGGTGGTGTACCAACTACATCTGCAGCTAACAAGTCGGTGACATAAATGCATAACGGTCACCCTGGCATATCAGGAGTGGAGCTCGATATCTCAACACTCCTCCTCGAGCTCAATCCCAATTTTTGCACACCAAGCAGGTCTCTGAACTTACGCAACTTCTCTACACCCAATGCCTTCGTGAATATGTCAGCAACCTGATCCTCTGTGCTGACATAAACTAGATCAATAAAATCTACTAGAACCTTCTTCCGCACATAGTAATAATGCACCTCAATGTGCTTTGTTCTAGTATGATAGATTGGGTTATTTGCCAAGTGTATACTGCTCATGTTGTCATAATAAATGACAACTGGCACATGTGTAGACTGATGCATATCATAAAGCAGCTTATGCAACCAAGCTACCTCACATGCAGCCATTGCTACACCCTTGTACTCAGCCTTTGTGCTCGACAAGGCAACTATAGGCTGTTTCTTGCTGCTCCAAGTGACTGCAGTACTCTCAAAAAGGAACACATCCACTCACCTGCATCTGCACTCAACTTCACATTCTACTCCAAAGGAACTGAAATAGGCTTACAGCTTGTCATCCCATATTTGGACAACATATCCAGTCCATACTATCTTTGCAAGAGCCATCTCACTTGTGAATTTAATCATCTCAATGCCCAAGAAGTAACGCAGCTCTCCCAAATCCTTCATCTCAAACTTTTGCTTTAATAGCATTCACATGACGAATATCATCACTATCACCTGTAATGATCAAATCATTAACATAAATGACAAGCAACATAATACCTTTCTTTATTTTTCTCACATAAAGTGAGAAATTTGCCTTGGAAATCTGAAAGCCAATAGTGACAAGATATTATCCTATCTTGTCAGACCATGCTCTAGGTGCTTGCTTCAAGCCATACAAGGCTTTCTTCAACCTACAAACTAACTCAGGATGAACAACCTGAATATAACTTGGTGGTTGTTCCATATAGACCTCTTCTTGCAAATCACCATGCAAGAAAGTATTCTTTACATCCATCTAATATAAAGACCATCCCTTTGATGCAGCCATAGCAATGACTGCTCTTACGGTTGTCATCCTTGCAACCGGAGTGAATGTTTCTTCATAATCAATGCCATATGTCTGTGCACACCCCTTGGTAACTAATCTTGCCTTGTATCTATTCACAGAACCATTTGCATTGTGCTTCACCTTATAAACCCACTTCCAACCAATTGCATTCTTTTTTTTAGGCAAAGGCATCAATTCCCATGTAGCATTTGCTTCCAAGGCATCCATTTCTTCATCCATGGCTTTTTCTCATTTTTCTTTTCCATGGCTTGCTCAAAAAAAGTGGGTTTTGGTTCATGTATCACTTTGACCATATAGGCATAGTGAATGGCTGTAAATCCATCATATTTCAGTCTATCCACAGGATACCTAGCTCTAGTAGACCTGTGCAAAATAGGGTCATTACCAGGTACTCTCAAAACATCCCTTGTCTTTCTTACTCCAGGTGTAACAACAAAAGGAATACCCAACTCATCATCAAGGCTCTGTTTTGAGCCACTGGATTCACCATCCACATAAGAGTGACCTGCATTCACATCAACCATGGGCTGATCTACTTTCTCTTTTTCTTTTTGTGATACTTGCATACCACTATCTGCATTGCTTTGAGGAGATCCTCTTGATCTTAATCTACCTGTCCATGGTAAAGTATATGAACCATGCTAGAGGACACTATAAGTTCACTAATATTTTGTGATTATTGTGAATTTTGTGCAACATTACCATTTTGTACATCTACATCATCAATCATATTTACTGATTTATACCAGTTGCTCATCTCATCAAAAACATCTTTGCTCACTGTAAACTTACGAGTAGAAGGGTTATAGCATCTATATCCTTTCTGCTGCAGAGAATAACCAATAAAGATGCACTTCTCAGCTTTTGGATCCAACTTGGATCTCAACTCATCTGGCACATGAACATAGGCAATGCAACCAAAAACTTTCAAATGACAAATATTTGGTTTTCTACCAGCATACCTCTCCTTTAGCATCATGCCATGTATTGCTGTAGTGGGAGTCCTATTCATTATATAGACTGCTGTAGCAACTACTTCAACCCAATAATAATCTGACAGGTCTTTTTCGTTGAGCATGGCATGAGATATCTTTTCAATATGTATGTTTTTCCTTCTGCAAGTCCATTTTGCTGTGGGGTATGACTGCATGAATATTGCTGCTTTATGTCATGTCTTTGTAGGAAACTTGCAAACTCATTTGAGAGGTACTCTCCCTTTTCATCTGACCTTAGGCATTTTATTTGCAGGCTTGTTTCTTTTTCAATCATAGCTTTAAAAGCTTTGAAATGTCCAACACTTCACTTTCTTTTTCATAAAATACACTCAAACTTTTCTACTATAGTCATCAATAAAAGTGACAAAATAATGACAGCCTCCAATAGATGCAACTTTACTAGTCCACACATCAGAGTGGAGTAATTCCAATAGCCTCTTACTCTCTTAAACATGTCTAGGAAATGATTTCCTTGCCTATTTTTCAAATTGATAGGTTTCACATATGTTATGCATTTCTACAACCTTGAATTTAGGCAATCTTGCAACAATATTTTGGGCTTGCATTAATTTAAGTCGCTATACGTTAACATGACCAATGCGTTTATGCCAGATATCAATATCTGCAACTACACCAGTCCCATGTGCAAACATTACTGCACTCAATTCAAGCATGTCTGCATCCAACGTAAACATCCTGCCCTTCTTCCCTTTTACTATCAAGCGATCTTTATTTTTCATATCCTCAACAAAGCATCCATGAGAATTAAATCTGATCTGCAAGTCTTGCTCAACCATTTAACCAACAGAAATCAGGTTCTTGGTGATATTTGGGACATAAAATGCACCAGACAGGTATTTCTTTTTTCCATCTTGCATAAACAAAGGAATTTTATCAATTTACACAATAGGATGTGCAGTATCATCACCAGTCTCCACAAATTCTAGTCTTTCTATTTTTCTTGCATTTTGTATCCATTTTACATGATCTGTCATATGGTTTGATGCACTTGAGTTAACATACCACACATCATTGCTTTCTTCTGCACTTGTCACAGAATTGGTCATGTATTGCACCATAAATAGATGCTCATTTTTGTCATCACCCTGTCTACTAGAGGATGCATAATTGCCTTGCTGTAATTTTTCGGTCATGATGTCATTTTGCTTTTTATAGCAGTCTTTAGCCATATGATCCATTTTACCATAGTAGTAGCATTCAACATTGTTTGCATTTTGGCCTCTCTGCCATCCACCATGACCTCTTTAGCTCCCCCTGTCTCTAAGGTTACCACGTCCTCCTCCATAGGACTAGTTTTCTTAAATTTGCTGCATATTTTGATTTCTACCACAGTCTCCAGATCGACCTACTCTACCTCTTCCAACATTTGAGTAGAAGACAGTTTCTTTTGAAGAAGATACACCACCATTTCTCTGCTCTTCAGAAATTAGAAGAGCAATCAACTCCCTAAAATCAGGAAGATTCTCACAGATGGCAATGGATGTCCGGAACTATGCATAAACCTTTCGTAGACCATTCAAGGTCACAGAAACTAAATCATCATCTTCCACTGGCGACCCAATGGAAGCAAGTGCATCTGTAATCTTCTTCACCTTCATGTGGTAGTCATTGATGCTCATATTTTCTCTCTGCTCATTATGCAACTCCTGCTTGAGCTGCATCTTCCTGGCTTATGTATTTGTGCTATACATTTTTATCAAAGTATCCCATGCCTCCTTCGGCGTGCTCACATCTTGAATATGCACAATCATAGAATCTGAAATACTGATTAACAGCCAATACATAACTTTTCTAGCTCTCTCATGCCAACCTTCAAATGCATGTAACTCCTATTGATTGGGAACATTAGGAATAACTGGTTCTTGTTCAGCTCTAGTAATGAACTCCCAATAGTCTTTTCCCTTAAGGAAATTCATCATTCTAAACTTCCATGCTTGGAAGTTGTTCTTGTCAAGCTTTTCAGTAACTATCTATGAAAGAGCATTAGACGCCATTACAGAACAATGTAAAAATATTCTGTCACTGCAAAAAAACACACAAGGGCAAATCTGTAAAACTGACGAAAGTGGTATTTGACCACACAGTCACTTCCTAGTGACGATTTTGCATCAACAGGCAATAAGAATGATTCTATCACTCCCAATATCTCTACGCACAGGCATACGATGTAATTTGTGTGGTAACTTTTTACCGACCTATAGAACAGTGGTCGCACAGCAAAAACATGATACTTTTTTGAGTGCCTATGAAAAACTTCTGCCACCAAAACAGGCCCTGAAATGGCCTCGAATCAAAAAATAATAATGTCACCGAAGGCTTAGTCCTCTCTCGTAGCATATACTGCCCTTTCGTCACACCGCGAAGGGTGTCCCAATCTAAGACAGTGCACTCTTGCACTTTTCGGATGTGCTACCTACAGAGATTTGCTCCCAAACTCGAAAAAGGAAAGCAACACTGATCCTCTTACCAAGACACCGTAAACTTGGTTTGCTTTCTTGAGCTCCTTACCATGAACCGGGCTATGACACCATGTAAAGAGAGTGGGAGAAAAGGAAGAAGTCTCACTTGTGGCTTTCTCACATACACAATGGAGGAATACACACAAAGGTGGAGGCTGAAAATAGTTTTCCTCTTCTTAGTTGTGAAAGCCAAAAGAACTCTAAGTACAAAAGAATAGGGGAACCCTATATGTGGTCTCAAACCAAACTCAACTAACTAAGGTGGCATACTAACTGAGCCACTAATTAGAGTACATAAAGATAGCTATTATTCATGGGCGGTGTACCAACCGCATCTGCAGCTAACAAGTCGGTGACATAAATGCACAACGGTCACCCTAGCATATCATGAGTGGAGCTCAATATCTCAACAGTTATCCCTTTGGAGCCATTCCAAAAGTGGGACCTCGATTTCACTAGCCCATTCAAGCCCGTTGCTCACCCATCTAGTAATTGCTATAGCCCACTGCACTAAGTGGATTGTGGCGAGGCCTTAAAAGACAATTCGCCTACATTGACTGCCAAATTTATTTATGGATAGATTATCATGCAGTTTGGTTGTCTGATTGAGATCATCAATGAGTAAGGAGGCTACTTCATCAATGAAATGATGAAGAAGATAATGAGGCGGCACATGATTATCCAAAAGCTATCCACCATTTACTATGCGTAGGTAAATGGCCAAGCAAAATCCTCCAACAATATCATGACAAGAAGCATGAAGAAAATCATCACAAGAACCACATAGATTGGGACCAAAAGCTATATTCAGTCATATGGGCTATTTCGATAGCTTACAAGGTAGTAGACCTCACACCTTTTAAGATGGTTTATGGAATTGAAGCGGTGTTACCCATGGAGTACTTGGTTCCAAGCCTCTGAATCATAGTCATGAAATGATTTAGCTCATACGAGTCACTTACATAGTTCTTGGAACAGTTGCAGTAGCTTGACAAGATGAGATTCATCATGGTCCATACTGCAGAGATAATGAAGCATCACTGAAAGAAATGGGTTGACTGCCATGCGAAGAATCGGATCTTCAAAGAGAAAGATGTAGTAGTATTTTTCTGATCCAAATACAGCCCCTACCTCAGCAAGCTGAAGTTCCAGTGGGCCGGATCATAGTGGCTTGTGCATCACTATTATGATGGCACATTTTTTCTTGGCACACTTAAGGGAAAAAATTTTTTTAAGCCAGTTAATGAGTTTGAACTTAAGTAAAGATAAGAAGGCCAACCTAATTATGTATATAGACTTTTGATGGAGTGGAATGTTCCTTTCATTATATTCACTTATGGTCACATTCTCACCCAAGCTACATAATATAAATTTATGTTGTCGAGTTGAGAAATATGGCAAATTGTACGAGACACCAAATGCTCCATTGTATGGTGATATGGCAATTCTTTCTTTAAATAGTTGATTCATTTCTTTTGTATTCAATAAGTTGTCATTCAATATAGTTTTATTTAAATAAGGTAATTGGAGAATAAGGGATATAGTATAGTTGCTCATCAATATTTCTAAATTGTAGGAATATCTCAATGTGGATGGTGTGTTAAGCTCCTGATAACTTATAGATAAATCACACATACGAAGCATTACCTACTTACCAATATCTCACCATACAATTCTATTAGACCCCCACTTGTTTTTTTTCCCCTTTGACTCTCTTGAGATGAGGCAATAATAATCCAGGTGTTAAGAAACTTCTTAAAGCTTAGACCTACATTCTAGGTGGTGGAATAAGGGCACTAATAGTTTTTCAATCAAGAAACTTGATAAACCAAAATAGTAAAGATATTTAATGACTAACTCTTTAAAAAAAGAAAAACTTTTCTTAAACTCGATGACATTTATATACCTTGTTAATATCTTATGGAAACAAGGCTGAACGTGTATGGCTTTAAGGCATATAAATCATTTAAATTAGCTCCACTAATGGTCGCTCTGTTATGTGGCCACACCTATAATGTCTTTATTGAGGCAATACATTTATAAGAGGCATAGTCAAATTCCAATGAAAACAATACATAAGTGTGTATTCTAGGGAATACAAGGCTAGATAGGTTGAGTTATAAATGATTATACATAAGATAAAGCATACAAGGATGATGTATCTATATATTAATTTCTACTGCCTTTCAAGGCGTGTGATTCTAAAACAAATATAACACCATTTAGTTTACAATGGCATCATTCATGGTTTGTATGCTTATGATTGAAGGCTTCAATTCAAGTGTATAACAAAGTATAAACAACACAATGTACAATGTGTCATGAGCTTGTGATATTGCTACATACCTTATATGACATTATGCACTTTGTATGAGAGTATTAACATTGATTATGCATCAACTTAATAAGGATTGTGTACTCATTTGCAGGTTTTGAGCAATGCAAAATACAAGAGTGTTTTGCATCGTTCTCTAGTAAATAGTCGAGAGCCTCGCCATTCATTTGTTTTCTTTTACAATCCCTCTGAGGGTACCATGATTTCCCCACTAGAAGGCGTTGTGACAACTAATGATCCAAAAAAGTACGTGCCCTTTTTATGGGAAGAGTATCGATCAACTTTTCAAAAAGCAAAGGTTGGTAATCATAGTCCCACTCAATTTTTTGAGGTGAGTAACCCTTCAATAATTGAAGCAAGTGAGTAAATTGCTCTCTCCATGGTGGGATACCTTTTCATTGTTTTCCAATTATTGAAACAAATTAGTAAATTCCTCCCTCGATGTGGGGTACATATTTAACATCAAGGTAGGGAGACATTGGTCCATGATATTCATGATATTATTTATTAAGTACATGAAATATTGTTATGAAGACATATAACACTTTTATAGAAATTGATACACTTGTTTTGGAGTATTGGGGGTCCACCAACCATGTAGAAAAATTTTACAAACCAATGATCAGTAAGCATTGTGCTTCTAAAATACAACATGATAAAATTCCAAGTGCTATCTTCTTCATGAAAATCATCACATGTGCCTCCATAAGTTTTATTTATTCAAATAAATTTTTAATAAATGGAAATGAAATCCAAAATTAGGCAAATAATTCTACAAGTACTTAATCGAGATATATTATGTATGAAAAGTATTTTCATACAATATAAATTTATACAAATAAAATTGACATCTTATTGATTTTTTCTATTTGGAAAGAGGGATTTTTTTTGTTGAAATTTAAAAATAAAATATATGTGAATAAAAGGAAATTGCTAGAATTGGAAATAGTTTTGGGTTTTATCAAATTATTCATGATAATAGCATGCCGCATCAATGAATTTTATTCCTCCTCCAAAATACTTTCTCAAATTTTTTGAATCATGCAAAGGTTGTTGGCCTTGTATGAAACATATACCTAGAATGAGTTTTTTTTAATGCAAGGAAAATATGAACTTCTAATTGGAATGAAACTTTGACAAGCACTTTTCTTCATTTTACTTTATATTATAGTTTATACATACATACATACATACATACAAAGAGAGAGAGAGAGAGAGAGATGAGTAGAGATGCTACATGCAAAACACACTCTAAAATTCATCATGCATAGATGCTCAAATTGATGTCATCTTTAAGCAACTTGTGATCTAAATTTGTGGTGATCAGCTTTGTAGAGACATTGTTTGTAAGACTTTTCTTTTTCAAGAAATTAAGTATACGTCATGTAACTAAAGGCTTTTAAGATCTATCGTATCCTAATACAACAATAAGTAAAAGCATCACAATAGAAAAATAATAGGTGTATTAAACCTTTTGTGTCATAGAACACTAAAACCAAATAAGAGATATGTATTACTTTCTAGTGATTTTTTTCAAAACAAACCATTTCTATTCCAAGGAAAAAAATGCAAAATCATTGATCCATAAGAAAAAATAATCCATGGGAAAGAGTAGCTATGAATTATTGCTAACATGTGAATCCATTTTCTCATATGTGTATTTAGCTCATGTAGGACTTGGGCTTTGTGTGGGTAAATTTTCTTTTCCAAATGGCCTTTAAAAAACATTTGTTCATAGCAACATGGGCTTAATATGTTCTAAAATCCATATGCACAATGCTCACTCATTTGTGAGTAAGTGGCATGATGAAAGAATATGAAATGGCATGATGCAAAAATTGCTCAAAGATTATGCATTGTATTGGAGAATATGTGACATTCCATGCATTACTTCATTGTAGACAAGGCAATATAACCATCTTCTTGCCATGCTTGATGTGCCCTTTATATTTTTAATTCACTTTTTTTCCCACCTTGCACAAATATAAGACACTAAAGCTCCTCTGCTTAATCACAACAATACTTGAGTCCTTACAATAGCACCTATTGTTCCTTAAATATGCTAAACACATACATTAATGGCACATACTCACTATTGCATATAGGTGATTTTAAGAATTCCATTGAGCATCTTGCCTTGGGGATCCAAAGCTTTTGCAATATTTTCCAACAGAGTTGTTCAATTGTTCGCCCTACCACCTCCCTTACCTTTTTAGCCTTCACATATTCACAATTTCGACCTTGAGCACCAAGATTTGTGAATTTTCATCGGGACTTTAAATGAAATGGGGAAATCATCCCCCACATTTATGCCTCTAAGTTCCTTGCTTAATGGCCTTAAATGAAGTTTGTTGCCTTGTGTGAGGTATCATAATTGGAACCTCCATCTTGGTTTCATAGTTATCCTTAAGTTCAATAATGACATTTTGGTAGGGTATTTGGTTAGCCTCCTATGCTCCTAGTTTGAAAACTCATATTTACTCTATTATAGGCTCAATGGCCTCTTTATGTGCCTAAATGGAGCTTTTTTAAACTTCCCTTATTGAGTTGACTAGGTGCTACTAGGAGTTTGTTCAATTAGAGTGACTTTCACTGTAGAAGCTTCAAGGGTCATTGTTGCAGTTGATGAACCTTTGATTTTCAGAACATGAATCCTTATTATCCTTGCACTAGAGAGGGCTTAGTGGAAAGCTATGGAAACTCATCCACCTTAGCCTAGAGCTCATCCCTTTGCTAATGACACACAAATTCTTTTAAAAATTATGGATGCCTCATCTATGAACTTTGCTTGTACTTCTTTTGCTTCATTTGTGAAAAGAGTAAGTTGCCTCATTTGTGAGCTTTGCTTGTACTTCTTTTACGTCATTACTGAGAAGGGTACTGATCGATGGAGCAGGGTATAGCCAGTTAACTATTTCAAGGGCTCAAGGGAGCCTATAAAAGACAACCCCCTTGGCCCTCATTTCCCATCCCCTCAAGAAGCTCTAGCAATTTGTCCAACAGTAACATTTGAGCTCAGATCAAGCTCGAGAAGACTACAGTAGACTAGTAGCTCGCCCACCCTTTAGTTAGTCAGATAGTAGTTCTCCTAGTTATCTCTTTTGTAGTGAGGGATTCCACTCTATACAGTTCTTTTCTATTCTATAGTTGTATTCAGCCCTGTTGAGAGTTCACGCTCAACATCATGTGATCATGTGTGCATAGCACCATCACGTGATCATATGTGCATAGCGCTAACCTTATAGAGTGCTATAAAGGAAAGGGTTAGATCCCCTAACCCTAACCCTAAAAGGGTTTGTATATATTATATTTTTTCAACTAAATCTAGTGTACAGTTAGTCATTTGTGGTGTGCTCTCTAGCTGTGCCCTCTCTCCTCATCTCCACTCTTCTCCTCTCCCCTCTTCATATTTTGTCATGGTATCAGAGCTCCCTTGTCTTTCGCTGAGACATTGAGTTTCTTGAGAGTGTGAGACAGATTGTGAGATTGAGAGTTCTCTTAAGTGATTGTGAGATCCTTCCCTTCACTTCCGTTGAGAGAAAATTCCATCCATTTGGTGAGATATTTCCGTTCATCTCCTTCAAGAGTTTGTGAGAGATTTGATTCTTCTTCTTAAGAGAAATAGAGAGAAAGTTTCCATCCACTATTCTTGAGGTGTGAGAAAGAGATAGATTTCTTGTTTGAGAGAGAGAGAGATACATAGAGTTCTTCACAAGGCCACCGACTCGATTCCTGGCTCTCCACAGCCAGCAACATCAACAATGGGCTCTATTCTTCACCTCCTTCGTGCAGCGCCAACGAGCCCCTCGTAAGCCATCTGTAGCCTCCTACGAGAAGGCTGCGCCAAGCTTCTGACAACACCAAGCACCTCCTTTCACAAGCCTCACAGTCGACTCAAGGCACCCCTGCAGTAGCGAAGCCCAAGCCTCCTACAGTTTAGCCTTTTCTCTGAAGCCCAATGCCTTCATAAGTCAGCCGCACCACCGACTGTAGCCTCCTACAGCCTCAAAGGCCACAGAGCGCACGGCCAGATCTAAGGCCATCGCGACGAGCCTCCAGTGATTTAAGGCCATCGCCTCTCCATCGCTCTCAAAGCACAAGCTCAGTTGCATGACCGACCATGCTCTCGGTCCTTCTCCACTGCACACTACTCGAATGCCACCCGCGACCTGCAGCACCGACGGCCATCGACTTGCAACAAGGCTCCTCCACTCAAGTCTGCAAGAAGCACAGCCTCAACGGATGACAACCCTTCAAGCCCCTGTGGCGGGCAACAACTCCTTGAGCTTCATCTCCATCCTCCAGCGACGACTCGACAGAATTTTTTTAAACAGATGGAATCTTCGACAGATTCCGGTAGTGGTATAATCCGACACGTGGTAGATTTTGATCTCCACGAAGGAGACACATGGAGGATAGCTTATCATCAGGTCAAGGCCACCACATCCAAAGGCTTGATCACAATTGTGACACGTGGCAGATAGGCTTTGACCAGGGTTAGGTTAGTGGACCCTGGGTTTGTTCTTTGGTTAAAATTTTACCATGTGGCAATCCTTATCTGCCACCTAAGCAGTGCCACATCATCACTGACTGCCACATCACCTGCCACATCATCATAGCCATGTCACTAGGCCACATCACCAGGCCATGTCATCAGGCCACATCATCAAGCCATGTCATCAGTGCCACATCACCAGGACACGTCAGCATTGCCACGTCACCCTACTGACATCATCTGTGCCACCTCAGCAGTCCAATCAGCACTGACACTTTGCAGGCACAGTCCCTTGCCAGGCACACTGCATGTGCACACTCCTGCCACCTCAGCATAGAGCTTCACTGGCACACCTCTTACTAAGCACAGTGCCACATCATCACTGCATGTGACTCACAGTGACACATCATCATTGAGCACCATTTGCACTCCTTTTGCCCCTCCACCTAGATCAAGTCATATCTCTTGATCCAGCAAGAATTTGAGGGTGCTCCAAAAAGGAAAGTCGCTCGTTTTTTTGTGCTCTACGTGCTCGTTACATCATGTGCACATTTCGATGCAAGTTACACTCACATTTGAGCCTCGCCGACAAAACCACTTCCTTCACGCACATTTGCCTCTACATCGACGCATCTGACCCAGCACTTAAAAGAACAAAAGAAAAGGAATTATTTGCTGCTCTTTCATCGATCGACGGTTGGTTTAGATCTAGATCAGAGTAGACTAGATCGCCATAGAGGGGACGCTTTGAATTCCCCAAGTTGCCAATCTAAGCCATGCCCGAAATTCCCGACTAGTACCTACTCGGAGTCAGTCCATATGCTCACATCCGATTTCACATCATTACATCACCTGAAACCTTACGTTCATCAGTTCAGTGAGCAGACTTCAGAGTTCAGAGGCATTGCAGATTAATTCAGTGGGCAGATAGCACTTAATTTCACACACACATGCCACCATTGTAAAGCCTATTTGGCTATCTCATGGCATCGTGCACATCATTTTTCAGCCTTGTAAAGCCTCTTGGCTATTCCCGGCATCATTGCCACAAGCCTTGTAATACAGATCAGATCTTATATACTGCAGTTCTATCTTCACCGACGGTACAGAGATTTCACTTGGCATCTTCAGTGTATTTGCAGTTGATTCATACAGAGTTTTTCAGGACACTTTTGAGTACATTGTTTGCACCATGTCGACTAGCAACCTCAATCTGGAGGCATCTGCTAAGTTAGACAACTCCAATTATGGTACATGGAAATACCGAATGGAGACCATTCTTGTGCTTCAGGACAAATGGGAGTATGTTGATGGATCTATACCTAGACCATTGGCCGATCCAGCCACCAGTAGCTCTACTCCATCTGTTGTCACAGCACCAGTAACGGGATCTACATCGGGATCTACATCTACACAAACAGTTTCTGCACCAATAGCAGATCCTGCCATTGCCCGAGCGCAAGCAGAATGGGATAAGAAAGACAAGTATGCCTATCACCTGATCAAGCAGAATGTGCAAGATGTCATGCTAGGACAGCTCAACACAGTCAAGACATCAAAAGAAGCATGGGATATGTTCGCAGCTCTCTATGAGTCCAAGAACACATCCAGGATTCTCACCCTGAGAAACCAGATCAACCAGAGTTTCCGCAATAGCAATGAAACCGGTCATGCTTATGTACTCCGCATCAAAGACTACAACAATCAACTTGCAGCAGCAGGAGAGACTATGAATCCCGCAGAAATGGTTCAAGTAATCCTAAATGGACTAGGAGAAGGATATGAGAATCTAGTCCAGAGTATTGCCATCCAACGGCAAATTCCAACACTGGAAGAACTTCAGTCAGTTCTACTTCGTGAAGAACTCAGGACTCAGGCCATTCAAGCACGTAAAGGTCATTCTAATGATCAGGCATTCATAGCTTCAGACAGAAGCAGAGGCAAAGATAGAAACAGAGGTAGATCATATCAGAAAAGTTGTCATCATCAACAAAGTCAAAATCAGCATCAGCATCAGCATCATCCTCAGCAACATCAGAATCAGCAAAGAGGAAATCATTCCAACCGAGGAAGATTTCAAGGACGAGGGAATGCATCCACCAATGTGTCAAACGTTCAATGCAACTATTGTCACAAGTTTGGACACTATGAAAGAGATTGCCGCAAGAAGCAGTATGACCAAGGCAGTCAATCCAGCAGTAATCGAGGGAATTCCCGAGGAAGAGGAAATCATCGTGGTGGACATTCTAGTCACAGTCATTTTGCAAATGAACATGGCAATATGGTGAGGAATTGCATCAGACTGATACAATGCACCTAGACACTAATTTCAATCCCAAAGAGGATTTCAGCTATCAAGTCGACCAAGTGGAACAGGATCCTTGGTACATCGACAGCGGTGCATCATCTCATATGACAAATCACCAGGAATGGTTCACAGAAATGAAGCCATTAGAAGGTCAAAAGAATGTCATCTACACAGCAGACAATACACCGAATCCGGTTCAAGGAACAGGTGTTATCCCTATGAACAATTTCACTGGTACAAAAGGATTAGTCAAAGATGTGCTCTATGTTCCGAAGCTCAGCAAGAACCTTTTGTTAGTAGGTCAAATGATGGAACACAACTACAAAGTCATCTTCGACGGTGATGAATGCACTATCAGAGACAAATCCAAAAGAGGTCAGCTAGTAGCAAAAGGTGTCAAGGAAGGACGCTTATACAGGATGCTAGCTACAGTACCAGATAAGCATGCCATGTCAGCTCAAATGCAACAGATGCCACTATCTGCAAAATGGCACAAGAGATATGGTCATGTCAACTTCAAGTACTTGTTAGATCTCCGAAATCAGAATATGGCAATTGGGATTCCGAAGCTACAGTTTCTTGGAAAGGTTTGTGAAGCATGCTGCTTCGGCAAACAAAAGCGAACCAACTTTGTCAGAAGTACCTCTCGTGCACGAGGTATTCTTGATTTGATTCATACAGATGTATGGGGTTATGCCCAGACCCGCAGCATCAATGGTTCACTTTATTACTTGACCTTCATCGACGACTACAGCAGATATTGTTGGGTCTACTTTCTAAAAGAGAAATCTGAAGTGTTTGCCAAATTTCAAGAATTCAAAGCCATGGTAGAAAACCAGACAGGCAAAAAGATCAAGGTCATGAGATCAGACAGAGGAGGTGAATACATGTCTTCAGCATTCATGAACTTTTGCAAAAATCACGGCATTCGAAGACAATTCACATGTGCAGATACTCCTCAGCAAAATGTAAGAGCTGAAAGGAAGAATGGGACTTTAGCAGACAGTGCTAGAGCAATGCTTAGTGAAAAGCATCTTCCGAACCAGTATTGGGCAGAAGCAATAGCTACAACTAACTATTTGCTTAATCGGCTTCCTACCGAACCGATACAAGAAATGACTCCTTATGAAGCATTCACTGGACACAAGCCACGTATTGGGCATCTCCGCATATTTGGTTGCATAGCATATGCCCACATACATGATGATCATCGCAGGAAATTGGATGCGAAGTCACGCAAATGCATCATGGTTGGCTACAGTGAAGAAAGCAAAGCATACAAAGTGTATGATCCCATCAACCGCAAAGTCATTATCTCCAGAGATGTAATCTTCGATGAGGAATCAGAATGGAAAACCTCACCTACACAGGAGATAGAAGCATCGACTTCACAGTCATCTACAGAACAGGTTGATGACGAAGAGCAAGAATTGCCACCAACACCCCAAGCAGCGCCACAGTAGCTCAGACGGTCTACTAGGGAAAGCAGACCACCAGCCAGATTGACATATGCTCAGAAAGGCAAAGCAATTCAGGTGGAAACCACCAACTATGCTCTTATGACTACCATCATGGCTACAGAAGAGCCAGTGTACTTCGAAGACGCAGTAGACAAGCCAGAATGGCAAACTGCTATGAATGAAGAAATGGATGCTTTGTATAAAAATAACACTTGGGAAATGTGTATCAGCTCGATGTCAAGAATGCATTTCTCAATGGTTATCTAGACGAGGAAGTCTACATGCAACAACCAGCCGGTTATGTTGAACCAGGAAAGGAGAACAAGGTTTGCCATCTCAAGAAAAGTCTCTACGGCTTAAAGCAAGCACCCAGAAGTTGGTACAGCAGAATTGACAAGTATTTTGCTGATCTAGGATACATGAAGTCCAATGCAGATCATACTCTCTACTACAAAGTTCAAGGGGAAGATATTACTATTGCACTTTTGTACGTAGATGATCTGATTGTGACAGGATGCAAGGATAGCTTCATCAGAAAACTAAAACAAGACTTATCTGCAGAGTTCGACATGAAAGATCTTTGACTTATGCACTATTGTCTTGGAATTGAGTTCTGGAGAGATTCAGATAGCACATTCATGAGTCAACTCAAGTATGTTGACAGTCTCCTGAAGAAGTTTCATATGGCAGATTGCAAGATTGCAGCCACTCCCATGGAACAGAGTTTGAAACTTACTAAAGATTCAGAAAAGCCTACAGTCAATGACAGATACTACAGGCAACTCATTGGATCTCTTATATATCTGACAATCACACGGCCAGATATTTGTTATGCAGTAAGCTCACTAGCACAATTTATGGCAAATCCAAAACAGTCTCACTGGAATGCAGCCAAAAGAGTCTTGAGATACATCAGAGGTACAAGACAGTTTGGGATAGAATACAGAGGAAGTCATCCACGGTTGCATGGATACTGTGACAGTGACTATGCTGGAGATCATGAGACCAGGAGATCGACACAGGGATATGCATTTTTCCTTGGTCAAGGTGCTATATCATGGTTGTCAAACAAACAACCAACTGTTTCTTTGTCTTCGACTGAAGCAGAATATAGGGCACTCACTACAGGTGCATGTGAGGCTATATGGCTCAGAAGACTATTGTCAGAAACAGATTACTTTGATGAGTCAAAGCCAACAACAATATACTGTGATAATCAATCGGCTCAAGCATTGGCCAAAAATCCAGTATATCACTCCAGGACAAAGCACATTGATGTCAGAGAGCACTTCATCAGAGAAAGAGTGTTACTTGGTGATATCACACTGCAGCATTGTGATAGCAAAGAGAATGTTGCAGACATCTTTACCAAACCACTCGGTAAAGAGCTATTCGAGAAACACCGACTAGCTCTTGGTTTGACGCAGAGGAAGGACATTCCCATTAAAGGGGTGTGATGGAATGTAATGCTCAGTCCTTCTTCGATTCCCCAGAATCATCATCTTGAGGGAAGGCCTACTTCATGATGTTGATCTTGAGGGAAGGTGTTGAGAGTTCACGCTCAACATCATGTGATCATGTGTGCATAGCACCATCACGTGATCATATGTGCATAGCACTAACCTTATAGAGTGCTATAAAGGAAAGGGTTAGATCCCCTAACCCTAACCCTAAAAGGGTTTGTATATATTCTATTTTTTCAACTAAATCTAGTGTACAGTTAGTCATGTGTGGTGTGCTCTCTAGCTGTGCCCTCTCTCCTCATCTCCACTCTTCTCCTCTCCCCTCTTCATATTTTGTCAAACCCTTTAGGCCAGACATTGTTTATTATTCATTTCTTGCTATACTCTCTCCTTGTGATTCTCACACTCACTCCACAACATCAAGTGCCTAGAAACATACATGCATAGTATAGAATCCAATTTTCCATAGGAGAGGAAACAAGACATCCCCCTCCTACAAGACAAATTTATTTGTAGATATAGATAAATAATCTACTCAATTATAGGTCCAAGATGTACACATATCAACATTGAAATCATCATTGTCCACGAATAGTGGTCACAAATATTAAAGCATAGGTGGCATATTTCTTTTAAATCTACGCCATTTCAATTAAGATATCATATTGAGCAAAAATGCATATGTTGTTCACTACAAGTTATAGAATTTTCCTCAATCATTCCTTGCTTACATGAGGTGATGCTGTAGCACATACTACAGGTATCCACATCCATAGCTCATATTTGTTTTAAGGAAATGTAGATAAAATTACACTCATCTATTTAGATATTTAATTGAGCTCTTTTCCATGTGCTACATGGATGAACTTTGGGAAAATGACCATTGCTTAATCAGTGGTAGTCTTGAGATAAAATCAACCACTCTTTGAGGAAGCTCATATCAATTTACTCAAAGATCAAAGAATCCACGGTAAATACAATGGCTAAGACAGTTGACACTTCTAAATGCTCTAAGTATGTATGATGATTAAGACAAAAGCCACGTTTGAATTGGTCTATGTAGAACAACCATTTTCAGCAATATATTCATGTCCATGCATGTGTACTGTTAAATGGGATTCGACATTTATACCTAATGAAAGCCAATCGGCAAACCCATGCTAAAATGAAAGGGTATCATACAAAACAAAGGCAGAGATTCCATGCATATATATATACATGTAAGCAAGATGCACAAACGTCTAATTATAAATAAATTATGAATCCTTACTTGAATTATGGTGCAAGAAATGTACTCAAAGTATGTATGAAATCACTGTCTGAATCAATTGCAATACACTGACTATATCAACTAAAATCTAAACCATCAGTGAAGATAGAACCACAATATATAATCCAATCTATTACAAGGCTTGTGGAAAATGATGCCACGAATAGCCAAGAGGCTTTACAAGGCTTGAAATGATGTGCACAATGCCAGAAAATAGCCAAGTAGGCTTTACAATGATGGCATATGTGTGTGTAAAATCAAATCATGTGCTATCTCCCCACTGAACAATCAGTCAATGACTCTGAACACTCTGAAGTCTACTGAGACTGAACTATGGAACGTCAGGTTTCAACAAATGTGATGATGTGAAACTGCATGTGAGCAAAGGGACTAACTCCAAGTAGAAACTATTTAGGAATTTTTAGCATGGCTTCGATTGGGTGATTTGGAGTTCCTCCACTATGGATGATCTAATGTACTTTGATCTAGATCTAGACCAACCATCAAGCAATGAAAATGCAACAAATAATTAATTTTCTTTGTTCATTTTAGGTGATGGGCCAGATGCATCGATGTAGAGGCTGATGTGCATGAAAGAAGTGGATTTGACATTGAGGATCAAAAGTATGTGATACTTGCACCAAAATGTAAGCGTGATGTGACGAGCATGTAGAGCATGAAAATTTAAGCTTTTTTTTTTTTTGGAGCACCCTCAAATTCTTCTTAGATCAAGAGATATGGCTTGATCTAGGTGGAGGGGCAAAAAGGGTGCAACATGATGATGTGGCACCCTGATGTGGCAACTGAATGCACATGGAAGATACACAGTGTGCCTAGGAAGATATTACTATGCCTATGGAGCACTACTAAGGTGGAATTGTCTGGGTACACATGCAAGGTGATGTGTGTGCCTGGCAAGAGGTGATTGTGCCTATGTAGCATAGTGCCCCACATGGCACTATGACTTGGCAAGTGATGTGGCAAATGACATGTATGTTGATTGGGCACTGTATGATGTGGCAATGATACCTAGCTGGTGACATGGCTGTTGACTAGTCAATGATGACATTCAATATAGATAAGATTGATGATGTGTCAAATAGGCAACAATGCTGATGTGGAAGATATGCCACATGGCAGATAACTTGCCACATGTCACCCCTGACCTAGTTGGTCTAATATGTGCCATGTGTTAGGACCCAGGTAGAGAAGCTTTATAGGAATATGATGGATGCTGGTGGAATCTCTGTAGATTCTATCCTTGAGATTGAGAGTGCTCTCAACGGAAGCGGAATGGAAGAGGGAGAGAGAAACAGAGAGCCACACAAGTTTTTTGGTGGGTGCAGAACACCCTAATCTTCTTTTTCATTCATTTATATATGTGTTTGAGTATTGTACACAACCGGGGTAAAGGCACAGTGACCTTTAACCCCCACAACCTCCCACTTAAAGGACAATGTGCCTTTAAGGGAGAACAACCAGTGAGCATACTATCCAATGCCCATCAATACACGACAATACTCAAACCGTTGACTAGGTAGACTCTTCATCAGCATATCTGCAGGGTTATCATCTTGACAAGCTCTATGCACTTGTCCTCAAGTACCTCCCTGATGAAATGGTACTTGACCTCAATGTATTTGGGTGGCATGAGAGAGGGACTAAGCAAGAAAGGGAATGGTTCATTGGTATCCATTGACACGTTTTATGCTTGCTAAAATCTTATTTCCAGTAAGCTTTCTGAAAATGATATTTTAAATTGTAGTTTCAACCAATCTTGAGTAGATTTTTCTTCCATAAAACACTCCATGCTATGCATAATTTCTCTTAGTATCGAATGAAATTTTTGAATGTTCCATTATGCAGAGTGATGTTGAGAATTAAATGCAAGCTGAGAGAGAAAAAGAAATGTCTGAAAATAGTAAGAGAAAGAGGGGTTTGGCTTTTACGGAGGTCAAAGTCAGAAAGAAGTTCTCAAACAAGATAAGTATCATGGGATAGTTGATCCCCTGAATGGGAACAAGTGGTTTGAGATGGTGACCAGCAAAACAATAAAGGAAAAGGGGTTCAAGCTAAACTTGGAAAAATTAACCCATTTGTGCATTGTGGAGCTAAATAGTGACTTGAAATGCAAGATTTTGGGATATTGTATGAGCAACAAAGAAGTGCGAGATCAACATGGAGTCCCTCCATGTGAAATTCCATTACTTTATAATAGAGTTCCATGCTAGTACATGATCTTTGATTTTTTAAGTGTTGAAATAATGCCTAATTAAATAGGAGACAAGGAGTGTCGTGTTTGGGTTGGGAAAGAGGTCTTTTATGAGACACTGATGGAGAGAACCAACAACTTGAAGCAGCAACTCATTAGTGATGAAGGTGACAATGTACAATCTCTTGGGCATGCTTTTGCTTGCAAGAGCAATAGACATGGCTGATACTAATTTACTTTGGCGCCACTTCTAAAATAGGTTTTGAGTTTCCTATGGCAACAACAATTGCATGTTATATCTATCCTTTGCGTGTTCGCTATCATAAAGAACTTTTTGAAGCATTATTGCACAAAGCGGAGCCTACTTTGAGTGGTAAAATGCTTGAAGAGATTGGCTTTGCTTCAAAGAGGCTCCTATGGAGGTAGCTATTCTCTTTATTTGTAATATAGCTTTCATGTTTATTTTGTACTTCTTGCATTTATTCTAAAATTTTCTTTACAAATTTTTGTTTCATTTTGAGTGTGATATATGGAATCAAATCACCATGTCGAAGGATCTTACAATGTGCAGTTTTTGCACTTGACTTGTACATTCTATGTAGAGCTGGTTGCTCTCCTATTATGCATGTTGGTAGAGCAATGCTTGTGGATGACAAGATGTTTAGCTTGAAATCTAATGTTTGGACACACTACCTTCCACATTTGTAGTGGTCTATTGCAAGTCAAAAGACACCTTGGCGTGGAGGGTTGGAAATAAGTGGCTTGCTAATGCAATTCCTAATAGTCGCCTTCTGCAAAAAGGGAGGAGTGTTATTTGATGTCTTTCTTGGTTGAGGTGGTAGCTTAGAGGCATCTCGGAACGTTGGAGTTCATGTTGTTGGCATTAATTTTGACAAAGATGTGATAGAATGGGTTAAAGATCACAAAGGTGGGTACAACACATACTTAAGGCTCTACTCATTTTTCATGGTAATAAGAATTTAACTTTCTTCGTAGATTTCATAAACTATGGTTTTACATGCTTATGCGCAGTCATGGGAGGGAAGTAGATTCCATCTACATCAACCAATGAAGAGTTCTTGCTAGAGTATGGTGAGAAACCAATTATACCAGACTTCTAGTACGTAAAAAGTATGGCATTCTAGACTTTTGAGTGTCAAGCATTTTCATGGCATTGTAGCCTTCAAGCTTTTAATAATTACTGGGACTTTGCCATGTTATGTAGAGTCATAAGCATCCTACATGGCAAGGCATGAGGAAATCTATGATACACGTCATATGAAGTGAAAGAAGAGAAATCATTGCGTGTTTATAGATGACATTGCATTGGAGGATAATGATTTTGAAGATGAACCATAGGCATACACATGGGCATTGTCCAAATGTTTTTCATTTAGTATTTCTATGTGCACTCATATACTTTGTTTCTCTTGAACAATTAAATTTGTTGGGGGTTTTTCGTTCCAAAGTTTTAATGTTTGTAGCTAGCCACTAGGGAAACACATTGACATTGTATTGTTTTCCACATGGTATCGATAAGTGCAAGCTTACTTACTTTAGTTCTTTTGAACTATTAATCTTTTCATAGGGTTTTTGTTACAAATTAAGAACAGCTTTTATAATTATAATTTATCCTCTAATAGTATTATATGTTAAGTTTCATGTTTTGCTAGTTGTTAAGTTTCATGTTTTGCTAGTATTATATGTTAAGTTTCATGTTTCGCTAGTTTTTTTGACTCTTTTATATGAAAGTTTTATAGCTAGCCCTTTGAGAAACACATGGTCATTGTCCATTATTCTCCATTTGGCATTGCTAAGTGTGAGTTTACTCAGTATCACTTTCTTGCTAATTTTGGTGGAGTTTTTTAATTTAAAAGTAAGAAAGTCTTTCATGTCGGTTTCAAAGTCAATAATCATATGAATTACAATTTGTCTATCAATGCTACTATGGGTATAATTCTTTTCTTTGCTAATTGCAAGGTTTATAGCTAGCCATTAGCTATAAACTTCACGTAGAAAAAAGCTCGCAAACTCGCATAAAACTTTACTCACAGAATGCCAAGCCCCAAAATACCCGATCAAAAATTAGTTGAACCACCTTTGAGCATTTTTAATTATGGTACATGGATAATAGTCCATATATTCTTTATCTATTGTTGCATTGATGTGGCACACATAGGAAACTCTGTAAATGATACTAACAATCTTCATCATCTATGCCTTTGAAATTTTGGGACTTTACCTTGATGTTGGAGGTGGACTTAAACTTTTTTGCTCCAAAACTCGAGTAGGCAGGCCTACTCCTCAGAAGAAATGACTTACTAGCTCCCCACCTCTCATAGTCACCTTCATGGTTGTGAGATCTCTATATACTCCTCTTCACTTGGTTGGTACTGTCTTCAGGTCTCAAGGGTACAGCTTGACGTATACCTATCAGCCAAGTAGTATCTCTATGTGTAGTGAGAGGAACTTGGGCTGATTGCCTTACCTGCACCTTGGATATATGGTGGCGCCTCTCTCCACCAGAAGCACACCTATCTTCATGATGATGGATTCTTTGTCCATTACTCGTAGAGCTAGTCTCCTAGCACTCCTTTTGAGATGATAATTGAGTATCATCGAAGACATTTTGGTCACTCTTAAAGTTGGTCTTCGTGTTCATTCTATTGTTCTAACGAGGAGATAGCCATCCGTTTGGAATGCAAACTCTCCGTGGATGAGTGCTCGGATTCCATTTGCCTCCACGATGGACCTTCACCTGCCAACCTTCTAGGATGCTTTTGCTCGACACCATTGTTCTAACCTACTAGCTCTACTTAGTAGTCAACTTCCACCCCTAGGGCAACATAGTTGAGTCTCTCTTCTCATGCTTGTCACTCCTGTTGGCCAATTGCTTCTTCCAACCTCCTTCGGACATTGAACTCTGGATTCAAAAATGCTCCACTTTGCATAGTTGGATGTAGCCACTGCCTTTGGCTCAAATATTCTTCATGTCTAGCCATGTATCTTCTTCGTCTCTTCGAGTGTGTGTCAGCCATTGCTTAAGTTAGAAAGTAGTCGAAGAGAAATCCAAGTACTTTCTACATTCCACACCCTGGCCTTCAAGCACACTACCAGTTGATGCCACTTGTCTGGAGTTACTTGTTCAGCTCATAGAATTTTAGTGTACCACGTGCATTCAAAAGGAGAGGTATTTTAATTCAACTTTTTGAAAAATTTTAACAGGATTACAATAACAAGATGGTTTTTTAAATCAAATTAAGAAAAAAATCACTTAGTTGACAGGTAAAGGGTGTTCCTTTTTTTAGGGAAAAAAATTTAGTTGAGGGGTTTTTCTAATTCCCCTTGAACGCACATAATACATATGGTTTCTTTGTAGTGCACCCCCAAAGAAATTTCTTGTAGTAGCCCACGACTCCCAATAGTTGTTTCACTTCATCCCGGGTTTTGATGAACTCTTATGAATCTACTGACACACCTTACCAGTTTGGTTCTCTAATTCTCCTATCTTGATAGTTCGCCAACTCAAAATTCACTTGACCCTTCCCTACCAAAATGTTGACACTTTTGAACTCTCCCACCAAGCTAACATAGAAGTGCTCGGTGTACTTTCCAACCCAGTGTTGTACTCAGTGAAGATTCTCGCTCTTGCAGTCCTAAGGTAAGCGTGCTCAGAGGAGAACCATATGATGACAGGAGAACACCAAGTTACCATGCACTTAACACTTAGACAATGAAGCATTCCAATAGAGTTAAACATAAGAAACAGTCAATTGCTCATTCATTTCCATTGAATCATATCAACTTGATACTACCAAGTTGCCTCAGCTTGACCTAGCATCTCAAGTCAGAGGAAGAGAACTTGGCACACTACTCTTTTGTTCTCTTCTCTGCCTATCACAATCCACATAACTACCTAAACTACCTTCTAAAGGAGTTTGCGCTTGGTGTGCCAACCTCCATTCATCTATTGGCTACATTGCCACAAGCAACTGTGCCTCTGCTATAAAATGGGTGCTTTACTACCTCCACAACTCCTCACTCCTAACTAAGGTCGATGCTCGGTAGCCACGTGCAATTGTTAGCCTAATCAGACACTTATGTAACCAAGCTTTGATACCAATCGCTAGAATTGGTATTCTAAACTATAGATCATCTAATTGAGAATAGCACGAAGAGAAAGACCTTTCACATGAAGTAAAACCACACAATAGCTGAAACTATGCAGAGAAATTGTGACTCAAGGATAAAGTTGAGATCTCTAACTCCAAAATCTGACTAGGACATGCGACCACCTGCTCATGCTATTCAGCCTTATTGCAAGTTTACAATGACTCAACTCTCTACCACAGACTTGTTCTATGAGCAATTACTCTAAATGACTCTCATTGAGCCTTCCCAAGCTTGGTATGGAAAAAAGGATCAAAACTGAACCATCGTCAATGTAGATATAGGAGTCACCACCACCACCTCTATAATCTCCTCTCTAGATAACTACATCATCTTCTGCCAAGTGTTTGCCCATGCAAATAATAGCCAATCACCACCTTGCTTGCATGGACCAATAGTTGTTTGTTGTCTACATTTGATCCTGTCTCTTCATGCACTTGCCAAATCCTACAATCACGTGTCCACGTTTCAAGTCACCAGAGAATAGAAACCATGCTTGAACACTCACGAAGCTTCTAACCACCCCATGAGGGTACCACAAGGAGACAAACCCAACAAGGGGATCATGAACATTGTGAGGAAATAGAAACTATGAAGGCATGGGAGATAGTTCAAGGTTTCCAAATTCCGTCTATGTGAAGATGTCGAGACAAAAAAATGAAGAGACAAATAATGACTCACCACAATTTGGGGAGTATTTTGATGGTCTCACTAACTGTCTTAAAGAGGGGGATAACTTGCAGTTGTTGCTGACTCTAGAGAGAACGAGCAAGATGACCCATACTTTGTGTTGGAGTGTACCAAGCCCAAGCACAAGGTTGAGGAAGCATTTAAGGATCATTGGGGAACAATCTATGAGAAGTGGAATGTAGTAGTTGGAGCTGTCTGGTACAAAAAAACATCTAAGGGAGGCCACAATTACAAATTATTACATAAGAGTCCGCAAACATTGGTGTACTCTCATCTAGTAAGAGCTATTAAGTTGCAGTTGCAAGTTGTGCCTAGATGAAAGAAGAGCAAGAGTATCTTCAAAATGGATTTAGACACACATGAGCACATCATGGGGTGTCTTGGAGTAGTGGATGACTAAGACAATACAAAAAAATACATTCTAAGGAAAATGTATTCCACTTATCCTAGAAAAATTAAATCCAAAATCCACCGCGTTAGTTTTTCAACCACTACTCTTGTTTTATGTAAATACCAAATCGTAAATCTCCGCCATGCTTGTTTTACTACCACTTTTCTTATTAAATGTAACTTCCAAATAGCAAATGCCCATCGATCTTGCTTTACAACCACTGACCCACCGCGGATTTTTAGTAATCCCAAACGATTGGATGTATGATAGTCTTACAAATGTTTATATAAATACATAAAATATATACCAACCATCTTGTAAAACCACCTTGCCACCTTCGACCTATTCAAGGTGAGAAAATGTATGGTATTCACATTGGATGGTAAACTATATGGCAAATGACTCTTCCCCCTTTATATGATATCCTTCTATATGTGATTTGTTTTGTAAAACAGGGGTTTGAAAAACTCCTTCTATTGAACCCACATGCTACACTTAGATATTTATGAGTTACCCCCTGAGAGAATTTCAAACTTGCAGCAATACCCAAGAACACCAAATTCCTCTCCTCTAGCTATTCCACAAAAACAACTTCAAGTTGAGGAAGTGGATCCAAATTTTGAATATGATGTTGGGTACCCTTTGTATGATGCAGAAGGAGCATAAGGCTTGATACTTGTCTATGTGAATCAAGTTCATCCAAACAGATATCAAGACTACATCACTTGATGATATCTCTCTTGCCAAAACCTCCAACAAATCAGCCCTCCCACAATAAGGCCCAGGGTGCCCACAAAGCCTCAGGGGGTGCACTAGCAAGGAACCCTAGGTATCATGTGTGTTCAAAGGGTATTTGAAAAAACATTTAGCTATAAATGTTTCCCAAATAAAAACATCCTTAGTTACTTATGAGCTAACATATTTTTTCCTAAAGTTGAATTAAGATTTCCTCCTATTATTGTCGTGTTATGGTCCTCCTACCTTTGATAATCCAATAGTACTAGTAGCCATGCAACTAATTCATAGTGTCATGAGGGCCTAAGAGAAGTTCCTGATTCCTTTACAAGTTGAGATGCAGCAATAGCAATGCACAGACTAGAAACAGAGTTATAACTCAAAGAAGTAGATAGCATAGGGGAAACCCCAATTCAAAAGGGTCTATACAAATGAAGAAAATTGAAGCTTGATTTGGATAGAGAAAAAGAGAAGCCTATATACATTGGTGAACAACTCAAATAGGAAGAAGAAAAAGAATTAAAGAACTATTGATGGAATACAAGGATTTTATGGCTTAGTCCTACAAGAAAATGAAGGGGATTTCCCCTAAAATTGCAGTACATAGTATACCTATTAGTAAAGGATCTAAACCTAAGGTATATGGACCTATAGAACAAATCCAAAGTATGGCACCCATGTCTAAGAAGAACTTGAAAAACTATTAGATGCCAATTTTGTCTATGAGATCGAGCACACTGATTGGGTGTCACTGATTGTGATTGTTCAAAAGAAGAAAAAGAAGCTAAGAATATGTGTGAATCTCAAGAACCTCAATTTTGCTACAGTCAAATATCACTACCCTTACCATTGACACAAAAACTATTTTCGAACGAGTAGCTAGATCAAAAGTATATAGCTTCTAGGATGGGTTCAGTGGGTACAAACAAGTAGAGATTGCTTCTCAAGATTAGTCAAAGACAACCTTTGCCATAGAACGGGGCATTTTTGCATACAAAGTCATGCCATTTGGATTATACGATGCCCCATGCACTTTTCAAGGGTCATGTACACCACATGAAAAGAATCTCTCAACAAATTTCTACCAGTCTTCCTAGGTGACTTGTGCATACATTTAGGTATAAAGATTCCCTTGAAATGTCTTGAAGATGTACTAAAAAAATGTGGAGGGTACGGCATTTGCTTGAACCCTCTAAAATTCCAATTCTTGGTCACACATGGATAGTCTTGGGGCATATAGTCTCTAGACATGGGATTGCTATGGATAAAATCAAGATCATCATGAATTCCAGCTCCTTAAAATGCTAAGGGCATCTAAGTAATGCAGGATACGATACAAGATTCATCCTCAGGTATTCCAACACCCCTATACAAGCTACTAGTAAAACTCACATGGATAGCAGAATGTGGAGGAATTTGAAACCCTCAGTGCAGAATGATCAAGCTCATGTACTAATAAATCCAATTTTGGACATTGAAGTCCATGTGCATTCGCAAGAAGGCAATGGAACGATGCAAAGATGAATTACACTAGCACGGAATGAGAAGCCCTAGCAATGGTCAATAGTATGAAGAAATTTCGATATTATCTATTAGCCATTGACTTTATATTTTACACTGAGCATCAAGCCTTGTTGTATCTTGTTAATTGACCATGTACCACTAGTTGGATAACCAAGGAGCTTCTACTTCTACAAGAATTCGACTTCAAAATAGTGGTGAGAAAAGGTGCCCTGCATTACATCGCAGGTCACATGTCACGCTTGATGATCAGACAAAGTAGAAGATGACTTACCAGATGTAGCAATATTTCAAATTTATGTTGTCCTTGACTGGTGCTTAGACACTATTGGGTATTTAATGATAAGAAGACCACCCCCTAGACTAGACCTAATGGACGCTAGAAAGTTGATCCTAAAAATTGCTCCCTACCAACTGATAGTAAGTTAACTATACAAGATGGGCAAGAGATCAAATACTAAGAAAATGTGTTACCCCCAACAAAATCATGCCAATCATCAGAGAATCCCATGATGGCATAGCAGGAGGTCACTTTGCAAGTGAAGCAATATTAAGAAAAATCCTTCTAGCTGGACATTTGTGGCCAACAATGCCAACGACTATGTGAAGAGATATGATGTATGCCAAATAATAATTAAGGCCTAGCATAAGGAATTAAACCCCCTAAAAATAGTTGTTTGCACAAAAACCATTTGAGAAATGGGGGATTGATTTTGTGGGACCCATATATCCAAAAATGCTGGGGTATTTGTGGATGCAAGTTCACTTTGCAAAGAACCTAGTTGTGGTTGCCAACTACCCATAGCATGGAAATATCAATTGTTCCTCCCTGCTGCATCCATCCAAAGTGAGAAATGAGATGTTGCAGTAGAAATTGCCAGTGGATCTACCAGGCAGCCAGTGGATCTGAAACAAGGGAGCCTGAAGGAAAGTAGTCCAAGGTTGAGCCTCAAGAAGAAGGGCCGATCTTGCCCCCATAAGCTCAAAGAGACCTAATGAAGGATCTCAAAGTAGAAAGTAAAATGTGGAACCAATCCCCTGAAGCAACAAAGTGAGAAGGCCCAATCCGTCAAGCAACGGTATACTGAGATACGTGAAGCTTTTGTTCCATAGCCTACATAGTTTTGTCTCTTAGCTTCATGGTCATGGTCGCAAGGTAGCCATACTCAGATGTTTCTGCAGTTGACTTATTTTTCCCCTTTTTGGAATGTCTATCCTTGCCATCATCACTGTTGGAGTTAGAATCAATCATTCCATCCTTAATGTCCACCACTGTCGCACAAGCACCACTGAATATCTCACAACTATTGACCTTTTCCATCTCCTTGCATATTTTCTTTTTCAGACTAGTAATGAACCAGGACATCAAGTATTTGTCATTTGAATAAGGCTCACATTTTGCTATTAGGCACTTCATTCAATCTATATATGTGTCGGCTGCTTCATTGCGTCCTTGTTCGATCTTGCCAAAGTTGAAGAGATGAATCATCTTACAACCCTTTAGTTTGGAACCACCTTGTAAATTGGTTTGAGAGAAGAGACCATGTGGCTTGTTTCTCCATAGAAGATCTAGGCACCATTCAGAGGCTTCATCTACCAAGGCCATAGAGAACCAAGCAACTTTGGACTCGTCAGATTGATCTCCTCCAACTCTAAAAGCACATCAAAGAGCTGGAGTAATCTCTGTGGATTCCCTAGCCATCTTACTTTAGAAGTTTGAGCTTTCCGAAGTGTCTTCCTCCATGATTGTTATGTTGTCAATCATTTAAGTTGCGACAATTAAAGAAGTTTTCTATATCACTTTCATGGTCAAGGCCACCATCATCATGATGGCACTCTAGATTGGAGGAGTAAGCTGGATTGGATTAATTTCAAGAGAGGAATTTAGCAAGGAGGTTGTCGTAGATTGTCAACTCGGTTGTATTTGCAAGCACACTTGCCCAATGGTCAATTGGATACATCGCCCTTAGATCTAAAAAATGAATTATGAGTGTAGATGTGTGTCAATATTTTGGGAACTTTTTGTTTATAAAATGTGTCTACTAATGTTCCCCTTGAGAGTGGGAATGTTCCAGTGCAAACGGATCGCCAATCAGAGATTGCAAGCAAAACTTACACATGATTAAGTGTGAAAAACAGCTACACGAGCATGAATTCATTCAATGCTTTGGATGCCTAATGGATGCATAATGGACTCAAAAAATACCTTGTATCATGTCACTTTTGTGTGTGAAATTTGGGTTAGAATGGAATTCAATTTGGTTGCCAATTGAGTGAGTTATGGTCCTTCAAAGTTAGCAAAAAAAAAAAGGGGTTCTTCAAACTTTGTGTATGTGAAGGGACCTTGGATTTTAAGACTTGTGTGAATAGGCCTTAATGTTAGGGACACTAACCTACTTTAGTTAAGTAACTAATCATGGTTTAATTAGACTAGTCTAACCTTAATTAACACTCAAGTTAGTTTTATCTTACCTAATGCTAGGTCAAGTTAACTTCAATTAGCACTACCTAACGTGGGATTAGTATTTACCATACCGAAGTTAGTTTGCCCAGTATGGTTAGTGTTATTAGGTTAGTGGTTAGGCTAGTTTTTAGGGTGGATTATTGGCGGGAGCATTTCTGCAAGGCTTGGTCTGCAAGCATTTTCAATGTCCTCACTGCGAGAGATATTCGCTGGATGTATAGACCGCCACTATTAGCCCGTCCCAAATATTCCCTAGGCAGTGAGCTGGGTTCTCCAAAAATAGGATGGTTTCTTTCTGACAACCAAGTTTGTTTTCTACTTTATTTTCCCATTATCAGCACCTTTCGAATTGCTGACTTACATGGTTGGCTTTTCAAGCATTAATATAAGACCCCTTTCTCTAGAAAAAATGACTCTCAATCCATGCAAAAGTCCTGGTCGTTCTACTCTTGAAATCTCTAAATGCCCTTTCGGGGAAGCTTGGGGCAACCATCAGAAACAGCTCCTCTATCACCAAATTGGATGCTGGTTCTTCCTGCCCACACTTGTCACAGAAGTAGCAGTTCTGTAGTTTCTTCTTGCTCCCAATCCCTAAAAGTTCCTTGCCTCTTTTGAAGAGTCGACATCAGCCTTAGGCTTACCTCGTCTAAGTTTTCCCTTCTTGTTTGCCTTTCATTCACTTGAAATAAGAAAGGCCTTGTCCTCCGCGTTGTTGTCCCCATGCTTCTTCTCCCTGTCTCCCTCTCGCATCCATTGAACCCAAATTGAATGGCTTGGATTGCTCTCCAGTCTTTGAAGCTCTTTGGAGAGAGCATATTCAATACAGTGTCATAACCAAACCTTTAAAGCTCTTTGGAAGCATATTCAATACTAACAACTCAACGGATTTGTGTCAACCTTCTGGCCTACAGCTGCTAGCTGATTCTTGATAGCCTTGACCTTCATCAAATGTTAAGTTAACAAATCTCCTTCATCTTCATTTTAAACAGCCAGTGTAGTTTGTCTTGTACAAGTCCTTCAGTCTAGTCCATGCCTCCTCTGAAGTATCCTCTCCTTTGCATGCCTCTCCTATGAGGTCCTCTCTGCCAACACCCTTTCTGCCCTCTGTTATATGCTCACTGTTTGAGCTCTTTACAATGGCTAAGAGCTGCTGATCTTGCTAGTGCCTTTGCTACAGCCTATTGTTGGCTCTGTCTCCACCCGCTCTGGTGCTCAGATGCACTCGTGCAGGCTGGAGCTAGGGCTGGATCCTCTGCACCTTTGATGTCTTCTATAGTTTTGCTGCACTTCTGAAGCACCTCTTTGACAAACTGCAAATCCGTTCTGGACATGTATGCCCCCCCACAATGGGGGCTTTACAAAGGGTCTGGTCCAACAGAAGTAGCTTGTCCTGCCAACCAGTCTGTAGTATGACAGACTGCTGGTCGACCAAATCTGTAGACTAGCCAACCAGGGCCTTTGGGGCCTATAAATACCCCCCCGTTCCGCTCAATTTCTTCCCCCACTCTGGGCTGCATAACTGCCTACATGCAGGCCTATGCATAGCCCTTCATACCCTCCAATGGGGCAACAATCTGGCTGCAATTCCGCACCATACAATGCCCACATGGCAGCCTCTCTCTCCTTGTTCCCCCTATCTATCCACAAATGTCGCTCCCCCATCCTCTCCTCATGGGGGCTTACAAATGGGAGTAGATCCTCGTATTCTGACACAAAAAGTTGTGGGAACAAGCTGCCATTCAAGTTCCATGAATGCGCCATTCTGCTCTCACAATTGAAGATCCTGGTGGAGAACTTTCTTGCAAAAAATGGAATGGTGTGACATTCAAATTCACTAATAGTCTCCACCCTCCACCTCAGCACTGCTGTTGGGGTGTGATTCCAAGTTGTACTGCCAAATTGTTTGAAGTCAGTGGTAAGTCTCATGTTGCAGCTGCAGCTCACTACTGCAGCTCCAAATTCAGCTGCAGCTCAACTACTGAGGCAGCAGCCATATATCTAAAGTTTACCACGTCAACTATTTTAGCAATGAACAAGGTGAACCCCTTTGACAGAGGGGACAAGACACACCAACCCCTAATAGCTCAGATGGCAATGCCAACCATGCCTAGTCACCTGAGGTGACAATGACACCACAGTATTGAAGGCCCGTAGGCACCCAATTACTCGAGAGCAACCTCATAACTGCAATCCAGATTGCAACTCAAGCTTTCCTATCACAGCTTTTAATTCCATTGCCTCAAATGGAACAGCTCCGCTGCATAGTCACACTTTTGTAGTCGTGGCCTGCACCATAGACAGATGCTTTTGTTGCTAGCAATAAAAAAAAGAATTCATTTACTTGGAAAATCATCTACAATCTTACAAAGGCAAATCACTGATAGCAGAATATTGATCATAAATTCTAGACATGAGCATGTGACAAATTTGATGTCAATAAGAAGATCTTGCGCAAGTCAATTAATCGCTCCAAAACATATATATTTTCCTGTGAGTATAAGAAGGATAACCATAGCAGCTCAACAGAAGGTGCACCTTTCCCAGAGCAGAATTTTAGACACGTCTTGCTCAAACTACGCAAGTCACTTAATCCCCATAACTAGAAGCTCAATAGCAGGTGAACCTCTCTCAGAACAGCATTTATATAATATACTCTTCCTTGTGTACAACTGAGCCTCCCATTGGAAAAAAGAGCTGTGCAAAACCAGAGGGTGTGCCGAGCTTGGGGAAAGAGGGGATTTGGTCGTTGTAAAGAACAGTACACGTTATAACATTGGAAATAACTGCTTGCGCAAGAAAACTATCACCATTGCATGGCTTGCTGATACTGCTATAGCATGACCTAGCCTCTTTACATTGTACATGAGTGATTTGCAGCTCCTTCAACGATCAATTTTGCAAAGTTGTGCAAATTTCCTTGGGGCCGAAAAGACCCTCCTATATTGCTTCTGTGTATTATCTGGATTGAACTACAAAATATATATCGTAAGGGTTTGCCGTGTCATTTCAAGGCAGGTAGCTTGGCCTACCTTGCAAGACATCAAGGTTTTCCATGGCTGAGCAATTAGGCAAAATATTTTATTGATGCCTCATTCAATTCAAAGATACCTGCACAAAGCATATCAGATAATAGTGATTAGATGTTGTAACCATGACTCCTTTTGAGTGCAAGGCTAAGCATCCAAAGAAAATCGTGTACTAGTGTCAAATTATATAGTTGCAGAGCAAAGGTCATGGATGAAGGCCGCACCCTCAGCAAAATGCAAGCACTCATATAAAAGTGCAGACACCGAAGTAGCAGAAAGATACCTTGCCATGCCCTTTCTGCAAAGATAAATTAAGCATCAGCCTAGATACAAAACAGTGCAGAAGATTCTTGATCACGCTCCGTTTGATTTCCTGAGAATGGACAGTAAAGAACCTGAGCTAGGTTTTATTCAGAAGCATTGCCGATCTTGACAGCTCTTTGTAATACCATTTTTGTTATTGACAAGGCAGCTAAGTACTCCAATCAACAGGTCGTGTCAGATCTGATATTATTTTGAGAAGAGAACAGAGGCATACAACTTCCCCTGTGGACTGATCTTCTGAATGATCCACGTCAGAAAGCTCAAGTCTGCCCTTGACCCGTCCTTTGTCGCTGCCATTCATGTTATTGATCACAGAACTGGGAGCACTTGTTCCCATTTTATGCTTAAGCTTACATTCGCAAAGCTTTTCACTTGTCAAAGCTGAACAAGGACTGCCTTCACCTATATGCCCCTCTGAAACACAACCAGATCGATTGAGTGCCACAGAGATTGCACCTGAACATATGCCTATTATATCATCTGCCACATTCAGTGAGATGACCAATCCTCTCTTTTTCCATGATTTCAAAAATAATTTCCGCAGTGAATGCTTGACCAGATCCAAACATTCAGGACAACATTCCCATGAATAAATGCCTGTCACAGTGCGTGATTCAAGCTGCCTTTTCCCAGAACTACCAAGTGTAATGTCTTTCAGCAACTGATGATCTCCTAAAGCATCAATATTGGTGCCATTTCCCTGCAACTCATGTGATCCATTGTTTGATGTGGGTGCTGCAAGCTCATGATGATCAAGAGAAAACAAGGGGGCTGTAATAACATTGTTACCTCCTTTTACCAACAATTCCTCATTTATTGTAGACCTGAAAATATTGCTTGCATCGTCAGTTGGCGCACTCTCAGGTGCTTTTCCAGACCACTCATCTTCAACTTCACATCTGTTAACTGATCCCATTGGTGCTCTTGAAACTCTCTCTAACCTGCAGCACAGAATGTATATAAAGACAAACAATAGCGGCAACATGACAAACAGTACCAGATTTAAATGTAGAATAAAAGGAAATTTTCAAAAACTTATTCTTTGGATAGAAAGTCACCTTCGTAATTCATAAGCCCAAGAAAACACTTTATCCTCCAAGGAAGCTGCTTGATAAAGGAGATGAGAAAACTGCTCTGGATCCTTTCCAAGATTTACTTTCAAATTGATTCGTCCAATTAAAAGTTCCAACACCTTCCGTACTCCCAATGCTACTTCTCTAGGTTTGAGATACCTGCCACTGTATGCTAACAAACCCACTCCAACTAGTCCTTTCAAGACTAGCCAATTGTCAACTTGATCGTTCTGGCTATTGTTGCCATCATCACCAAATCCACATGATGCTCTTTGTCCTAGTCTCTTTGTACGGAAACATGGCCCTTCTTTTAGCTTAGACGTTGCATGACGAAGCTCTCTCAACTCAGGGTGATACAATAACTGATACCCTAGCATAGAAATAGAAACAGATAATAGGTTCTGTTCAGGCAAGCAACTTCCAGAAGCCACCCTTTCACGCGCACCTATTGGCAGTTTAGCTTCGATTTTACTGCAGTTTGGGCTCTGCAGAGAATCTTGCAGAACAGATTCAGAGCCCATTTTATTAAAATCCACTTTACACAGAGCAGGCCCTTTCCCTGACTCTCCTTCATTGAACGATCCATGCTCATAACCACTTTCCTTACAATATCCTGGAAGGCTTTCTTCACCTCTGGTCTGCTGCAGAGCTTGAGGAGCCACTAAAGGATTAGAAGACCTTGATATGATGGTACAAGAAACTCTCTTCAGAAGGTGGACATCAGATGACAGTCTTGCAGATAAAAAATCTGCATAACTGTCAGCTGCTCTCCTAAAAATGACCCTCATTTCAGGAACAGCAGACACATTTACCCATGAACATGGAATTGGTCTGCAGCACGATAGCCACATCTGCTGTGCTACTAGAGGATCGGCAAGTGAATCATACACAAGGCCACTTAACGATGACAAATGATCCACAGGACTTAGTGGAGTTCCAGAAAAGAAATCTGCAACCTCGGCTGGAATGTCATCCTTTGGAATTTCACAATAGGCCTTCTCATATTTCAAGGAGGAAAACAAACACCCAGAAATTAAAAAAGTGAGAATTTCATCAATCACCAAGGTCATCCATCAAGCAGAAGAGTAGAAATATCAGAACGATGCATGTGTTCTGCATTTGCATGATGTTGAAAGACATGAATTTGACACTTACCACAAACACAATCCGTAGATCTGTGGGCATTGAATTTACTTGCTGCAGAAAGAGATTCCAATGCTGAGAAGCTTGCCTGCTTTCCCCTTCCACACTCCCCTCCACAAGTTCAACTGCCCAAGTCTCAACTCGTGGCATATAGACAACAACAGGACACATACTTCGAACATTTCCTATGGAATTTCAATAATTAATGTCAGCAGTACACAACAAACAGACATTCATGAAGCACAGATATGGACCTTTTAAAGGTGCAAATGTATACTTCACATACATTTCAAAAGACAGATTCCTCCCATGACTGATATTGACAGAGAAATTTGCAATGAAATGGATACTTCATTTGAATATATTGGTTTTTATTTAGGACCAAGCATTCCATGTCACCCCAAAAATTAAGTTGACATTGTGAGACGAGTTCAATATAGATCTAAAGCAGAACTTTAAAAGCCCATTCTATGAACATACCGGTAAACACCTTTTCCTAAAGGAAATTACGTAAGTTAAACATAGGGGGGGGGGGGGGAGGGAAGATGGACAAAACCAAGTTCAGCGAATATATAGAACACTTCCATCTTCTCTTCAAAACTTCACACATCAAAGCCTGAAAGTCTTACCCAGAATTTGTAAGAGCCCCTGGATTGTATCCCCGTCTCCCTCCTGCAACATGGTTGCTATGCTAAGATTGCACATTTCGGAAATTCCCTCAAACCCATAAAGAATCCAAGCTGCTAGGTAATTAGGCCCACTCATCTGTTTCCCTGAAATCAGGACACGAAACCTGCTCCCACTATATAACAACTTTGGTGTATCATGCTTTGCCATTCCACCCCCAGCTATCATACCAGCGATACAGAATGCATTTTCCAAGTCCCTTTCCAATCCTTTTTTGTATGAATTATTAGTAGTCGTGCCATGTAACAATGAGCTTAGACATGTCATCCAAGAGCCTCCTTCTAAGTCTCGCTTTAATGTTGTCTCCATTGTTACAGCCAGCTGGTCTAGCACTGGAGGCAGAGTAACCCGAGCATCAAGGTGGAGGGACATTATGACCTCAAACATTGGCCACAACAGTGCAGGCACCATATGATATGGAAGTGGAGCACTGGGTACTACATTCACTGCCGCCTTTGCTGATCTCCAAGAGCAAGGTGGGGAGACCTGTTCTAAGGAAGCAGCCCAATCAATCATGTTCACACCCAATTCAGGGGGATGTGGCAACTTGCCAACACCTTGTTTCTCAACTATCCTTAGCAAGTCCTCTATCGGAGTAGTCCTTCTGAGTGAATTCATAGCAGCTTGCGCACAAAGGGCCTGCAAGTCTGCTCCTGCAAAACCTGTAGTGTATCTGGATAGCATTGATATAACTTCGTCTGTTGGAGGCACCAGCCACTTTTTGGTAAAAAGAGAGAGAATTGCAAATCTGTCTGCAGTTGATGGGAGAGGGAAGTATATTTCTCTATCGAATCGCCCAGGTCGCCGGAGGGCCGGATCCAATGCATCAGGCCGATTAGTAGCACCAATAACTATCACAGATCCCCTGGACTTCATGCCATCCATTAAGGCCAACAAAGTTGAGACAACTGACTTTTGAGTCTGATCCTGATGCTGAGAACGGGTTGGTGTAAGACCATCAATCTCATCAAAAAAAATAATAGAAGGTTGGTGCTTTTCTGCTAGATGGAATAGCAAACGAAGTTGTCGTTCTGCATCTCCTACATATTTGCCTAAGCAGTCTGCACCTTTACGTGCAAAATAAGCAATCTGTTTACATCCCTTGGAACAAGCTCCCACAAGTGCCCGTACAGCAAGGGTTTTACCTGTGCCAGGATGACCGTGTAGAAGCAATCCACGAGGTGGTGTTATACCAAGGCTATCAAAAGCTTCAGGGTATAAGAGAGGCAGCAGCACCATCTCCTTCATGCATTGGATAACATTCTCCAAACCTGCAATGGACTCCCAGCCTTCTTCAGTCTGTTTTCCCTCAGATCCCCCAACCATGACAGGTGCAATTCTTGCGAGATCTCTTTGGAGCCGTTTGCGCTCGCGCCTTAGAAATTCTTCATCCACCCCAGTCTTCTCTTGCCACTTCTCCTCTGCTTCTAGATCAAGCTGAAAGGCTTTCTGAGCCATCTTTTTCCATTCACCAACTTTCCGCTTGAAGCGAATCCGCTCCACATCTAAGCTGTTTCTATGATGCCGGCGTCCAGGCAGTCGAGGGAGAAATAGGTGTAGATGCTCATCACATGCCATCAGGTACTTCTTATGATCAAAGAAGCACCCTTCAAAGCGAGCACAAGGCTGCAGATAACACATGATGAAACAGCATCAATGAAGAGCTAATTTTTCCCCTAAATTCAACAACAAGATATGCAATCTTCCCTTCACGAGCATAATCTCCTCACAAAACATCAAACCATAAACCCAAGTGATCACCATAATGCTGTAAGGTGCCCAGCAACTCATGTATCACCAGCTCAAGTGTATCAAAGACACATACAACAAAATTCCCCTTTAGAACAATACTTAAATATTATTAACCTAGCGATTAGCAAGGCTAAATTGGCAGAGCACACGTGATCATATACGCAAAGATACTAGATATGGAAGGATAATGGCCGTATCATGTCACAAGTCCAAAAACAAGAAAGGGACTTCTGGAGCTTGGTACTTGAGAAACTTCGATCAGACGGCAACACAGTATATTCAAGGGCAGCAGCAGAGCTCATGTTCTGAAGCATTCTGGGACTAAGACAAGTACATAAAATGCAGTAGCCAATCTGTGCTAACACAGTAAAAATAACCACAAGAAAGCGCTTTTTATAATTGATGCAGACGATCAAATACAACCAGCAAAAAGAGTACATATCTTAATGTGAACGAACAGATCATACAGATGAGTTACCAAAAGGAGGGCGGTGACTTAAAACCTACAAGAACAGAGCCTCATAGCTTTACCGCAAGTTGCAACCATCTCATAACTTCACACAGCAGCACATATCAAAATGTCAAACCCTCTTTTGCAGGCTTAAATTTTAAACAATAAAAGAAAGTAGTTAGGTTTTATCTTCAACCTCTCTCATTACAACATTGTATGGTTGTTGACTTAGAGAAAAAAGATTTGAAAATTTGGTGGACAATTTGTTGGAGGACAATGAGACTCAGGGCAATTTTGAGTTCATCAACATGGAGCATGGTGTTGGTGGAAATGTTGGGCTTTTTTCCTGCTCAATCAGCTGTATTTTGTAAAGAATTTGCTAATGACTCAGCAGCATGCACTTGCATGTTTTTAATTGTTGTATCAGAGCTACAGGTTGTGGGAGGCATGCACACAAACCAGCAGTCACATAGCTTCTGCACTTTGGAGAGGTCCAGAACTAAATATCCATGTGGAAGTCCAAGGATGAAGATCAAGTATTGAGATAAGGCTTGCACAATCTATGCAGGCGAGATGCATCCAAACAGGTTGAAGCAGGAGGTGGCAGAAAGGTCTGAAGACACACTATAAATGCAGGTACCATCAATAGTCATCTTGCAGCACACACAGTATAGTTATGGCGTGATCAGACAGCCAGGTGGCACAATGGTTGGAACAACATTGATAAATTTAGATCAGCTTGCAAGAATAGAAAAGAAGGGTGCATGTAGCTCTACTACCTTGATCATGACCATAGCAGGCTCTATCATTCAACTCTTCCACATGGCCACAAAACAACACACCCCTTGGACCATCCTGAAAGCACGTAAAAGACAATCAAGCTCACGTAGGTCTTGGCATCCAAGAATCAACCAAATTGGGAGAGAGAATTGGTAGCAGAACATTTGATAAAAATCAAGGTCCTTTGGGGTCAGCTAGGAGTGATTGGTGAAACAATGACACAAAGGCCCTTGCAGTGCTACTCTATTTTCAATTCCAGATCAATGGGAGAAAGAAGCAAGCTGCTTAGATTGTAGGAATGATGCCATGATGATCCTGGAGAAGTTCAGGAATAAGATGTACAACAGAGCTGGCAATGATTCTACTTTCAATGCCTGCATAGAGGCAAGCAAAAGCCTAGAAAAGTTAGACCAAAATAAGGTAGGGCTTCTTACAGTGGAGATGTCAAGAAGGGTCAAGTGTCCCACACTACAACAAGATGGGGGTGCCACACAAAGGATTCCACAAAGCAGAAAAAGGAGGAGAATCACAAAGACAATACAAAGTCAAAGCTGAGAAACATTGTGCAACACAAAGGCTCTTCCTTGCAATCAGGAATCTAACCCCACAAAGCCGAATGGTGAGGAACATTGACAAGGCTCAGTATGCTGCAGCTAAGCCCATAAGCATGGTCTAACAAACGGTGATTCAACTTCATGGACCTTCTATTGAACTTGCATACCCTGCCCCTTCTCTGCTGTCATATGACAAGAGAAATCACTATTTTGAGATTAATAGACATTACAACATTATTACATGATGCACCAATTTGATGGTGTGACATGTGTTTGTATTTATGATGGGCACCAACCAATATTGCTATGGTGGTGGATCATTTGAGTAGATAGGGCCTGTCGAGCTGGAGCCATGGACACGTAACACTTATTTTATTAATAAAGAAGTGCACACACGTGTCTAGGTGCAAGAAGAAGGGAATGGTGCATTAAGGTGCATTGAATGGTGGATGCATGGGTCATAGACTAAGGGTAGGTCTAAATGGGAAGATGGAACTTGAGTGATCTCAAGGGACATTACTGAAGGGGTATCCCCCTTCATTGTGAATCTTGTGTAACATTCTCTCTACCACCTTGCATACATCCACAATCTCTCTCTGGCCTTCTCTCACTTGCATACAGGTTGAAAACAGAAACAAGTACTCTCCTTGCACTTATCTGCAATCTCTCTCTCACCTTCTCTCACTTGTATACAGGTTGAAAATAGGAGGACCCATTGGAGGGCCAATCGGCATCAAAATTCTGCATGCATTTGACAGATTTGCATTCTCGCAAGCCTAGAACTTCACATAAGCAACCCTCTTGATCCTCAAGCCTGCTCTCATGTATTTGAATAGCGGCATCATTACTATCAGCCATGTCTAAAAGCTGTTTACTTCAAATGTTCAATAGATGAGTAGCGTAAGCAAATGGCCTGTGTAGACCCTGTTTGACAGCACCTCCAAGACCTTAATCGTACTCAACATGAATTAGGCAGCATCCAAGATATCATATACTTTTTAACCATATGAGGTGTGCTTCATGCTCAGCATTCGATACCAAAGCACGTCTTCAATTGGAAGCACCTCCAAGACCTTAATCGTACTCAACATGAACTAGGCGGCATCCAAGATATTGTATACTTTTAAACCATATCAGGTGTGCTTAGGGCTCAGCATTCGATACTGAAGCATGTCTTCAAAGAGTGATTTGTGGCCCATAGTTGAGAAAAGCTGTTCGCAGGTTTGGAAAGCCTTGAGGTCAGGAAGAGTAACATTTGCTGCAGGCTAATGGATATAGGCATGTCAAACTCTTGTGCAGTAGTCACCTTTCATGTTCTCTTGAAGGGCAAGCACACAATCTTTCACCAGCTCCAAATCCATTTTGTGCTGCAATATCAATGCTTCAAAGTTGTGGAGGCCACATTGATCCAACACAGCAATTGTTCAGTTTCGGAAGGTGCATACGTCCTCTAGAGGTAATTGCACTACAATTAGTGGTCTAAGGGAGCAAGGGTCTGGTAACACATACAACTTCCTTTGCCAATTCTCGTTTCTAGTGCCCTGGTAACACATACAACTTCCTCTGCCAATTCTCGTTTCTAGTGCCATATGGGTTGAGATGATGCACTCGACTCGTGAATTCCAAAGGCAAGGATAGACAAGTCAAATTGACAAGACCACCTTCGCCTTTGACATAAAAGACAAAGGAAAGACCCTCAAGATCACAAGCCATATTTCAGCCAAAACTCCTTAAAGTGTCCCCTTATCCTGAATCTTTGCAATGATCTCTTTTCAGTTAGTGCCACGGAAAAGCACCAAATGACGAAGGCAGCTTCAGCTTCATAGCTCCAGTACTACTTGGAGGGCAATGTTTGTTTCTCGAGAGAACTGACCTTGACAGCGACCCTTGGTCTGGCAAGAAGGGCTCACATGGCAGCACCTTCGACCCCCACTGTGGTTAAGATTATGCTCCCACCGGAAGACAAGCAGCAGGTCAAGTGTGAAGTAGAGGCTTTGTAGGACAGGGCCCTGGTGGGTCGTATTGTTGGGCTCACCCCGTCAAGGAAACAGATCAGGGATTGGGAGAGGAGTCTTCCTCATGCAACTGAACTCCCCAACACCACGGCCTCCCTTGTCGAGCAAAGCCCTATCCTACTAGGCCCTCATGTCGTCTACCTCCTTCCTTGGTACCACGGCTTCACAATCAAGGACATGGATTCGACTCATCACGTGCCACGATTCCCACTGACGCTCTGCTTCCCGAGGCTTCCGAAGGAGTACAGATCTATTCTTCCTTCCATAGGAAATTGTTTTGGCACAGTTCTAGCATCTCCACCATAGACAGCGGCTTCCAGTAGTGGCAGACGATGGGGTCCCCCGCCTCCGGGTTATTGCAAAGCATCCAGAGTCCCTCCCAGAGGAGATCCTCCTGCAGACCTTGGATGGAGGCGAGTTTAGACAGCGTGTGGAGATTTCTAGCTTACCCAGGCAGTGTCTTTGGTGCAAACAAATGGGTCACCTGACACGGGACTGTTTGGTGGGCAGGGCCCCTCACCAGGAGCATAGGGAGGCTCAGAGCCGTCCGTCGGCCAGGCCCTAGCAATAGGCGAGGCAACAGAAGACTCAGGCACCTTGGATCAAGCCCTCCCAAGGGACTTGGACCAAGGTGGAGAAAAAGAAGCCCTCCAAATCAGCTCGGAAAAACAAAAGGAGAGTCAGACTTAAAGAGCACAAGAAGGCGCATACTATTTCTTCCCAAGACACAGGGAAGGGGAAGGGGAAGGTGCCAGCAAAGTCCCCAGACCGAACACAGATGGAGGAGGAGACCTTTTTTGATCTTCCCTCGGACCCGCAAGTGACAGCAAAGCAGAGTACCCAGGTTTCCATTCAGCGGGAGTCTGGAGCCCCAACAGAGTCGGCAGCTCCGGAGGTCCCTCCGCCTCCCCCGCCCCCTCCTCCCAAGGTCGCCCCCCACTACCCCCTCCCCCCAGTTGCTGTTACTCTCACCTCCCACCCCCCCTCGCCTCTCCTTCTCGCCCCCCCGCCCCCTTATAGCAACCTCCTCCCCCCCTCGGCCCGCCTCCCACCCTTCCTCATCTCGGCCTATGGACAAGGGGGTAGAGATTCCGGAAAAATACCCGCTTGCTCTAGAGGTGTCAATCCTGATTTTACAGCCCCGAAAAGGGGGTTCCATAGGAGTGTACGGCTCTCGCACTCGTCCCTTCTGGGGATTTCACTTCTCAGCTAGTGGGGAGGAGAAGTGGACCCCCACGCTGTTTGATCTAATGATGGGGCAGCATATGTTCAGCATGATGGAGGAGTGGCTAGACCCGCAGGGGAGGGAACTGTGGGTCTCCCATGGGAAGACCGCCACTTTTCAGTTGGGTTTTTCTGCAGATAGACGGGACTTGGGAGCAGCTATTTGTGTGCTTCGCCCAGGTCTTGAGGTTCAGCTTAAGCAGGCATCATACTGGACGTTACAGCAGTGCGCGGATAGGCTTGGAGTCGAGGCCTCCTTCTTAATGCAATGGGCCATCAAGGTAGGTATCGAGCCAATTATGCCACTAGTTCGGCGCTGAGTGGATTTGGACTACTCCCCCTCCAAACCACCGGCGAAGTCACAGAAGTCAGCGGTTGTAGTGCAGGCTCCTTCGCACAGGAGAGCCTTGTTTTCCACCCCCCGGCCTCCCCATGAGTTGGACCATGGTGAGTTGGAACGTTCACAGACTCCACGATTGGGCACGTCAGCAACCCTAGCACTTGTTACTTCGCCAAGAGTTACAGAGAGCAGTGGTTGGTAGGGCAGTGGATTTCCTTTATGTATAGGAGCATATGTTTTCTGCCTCGGACATCAAACGTAGACACCACCTCCTTCCTGGGAGAGGCCCGGAGATCTGGTCTCTAGCAGTGGAAAGGAGTGGAGGGGTTTGCATTTCAATCTCGCAGGCGGTTGCATCAAAGGTGTATGGGGAGCTCATTACAGGTAGAGCAGTCTAGATGGGATTACGGATGGGAGATTCTGGGATTGGGATCATGAACGTGTATGCCCCAGCTTGTAGAAAGCAATGTCCGACCTTCTGGAGGCGCTTGACCGATTGTCTCTCGGATGTAGACTCGTCGATTGTGGGAGGGGACTTCAACAATCTTGAGTTCGGAGAAGACAAACAAGGAGGTGCTTCTTTCTCCGAGATGCCCACGGCGGAGAAGAGTACTTGGGAGCAGTTTATCTTTTCGGTCTGCGGCAGGGACCCCTGGAGGGAGGCTGAGTTCTCCAGGACCCCTGGCAATCTTAGTTTCTCCTTTGGCCAGCGCCAACATGATGGAGTGCTTGAGAGGCTGGATAGGTTCTACGTTGGAGATTGGGCCATGCATAGAGGTGGTTCCACAGGCATTCTTGCAAGGACTACCCTCTCAGACCACTCGCCGATTGTGCTTCATTTGGAGCAACCTCGTCGAGGGCTCCCACAAAGGGGGGTTCGCATCCCAGTGCGTTGATGCAGGAGGAGGTGCAACAGGTCATATCGGAGATTTGGCAGCAGCCAAAGGACACTCAGGAGAGTGGCTGGGCATCCTAGACAGCTGAGGCAATTCAGAGGAGCAATGAGGAGCTTCGCACCCAGGCTCTCCGCCGTCATTTTTCCCTTCACGAGAGAGAGAGAGAGAGAGCTTTGAGGCGTGACTTAGCCTCCATTGAGCGTCTCACGGAGCAAGACACGGAGTCCCAGTGGCTTGCTGACTAAATATGAGTGTGCACGTCTAGAGCTTCAGGACACAGAGTTGAGGAGGGCTCAATATTCTTTTCATTCCGCTCGTGCTCGATGGGTCCAGTAGAGGGATAGGATGAGCCACCAGTTCTTTCAGGCCACGGGGCCTAGGTCGACAGGTGCCCAGTTGCAAAGACTGAGAGACGCTAGCGGCAGGGTGGTTTCGGACCCTCATAAGATTATGGAGTTGGCTTCGGATTTCTATCAACACCTTTTTCAGGTTGAGGAGTCGTCCCCCCAAGTGCAAGAGGCCCGCGAGGCGGTATGGGAGCATGTGCTAGCTATGGTCTCTCAGGGCGTGAGCAGCCAGTTGGATTCTCCCTTCCCAAATGACGAGCTTCGGGAAGCTCTCAGGGCACTTCCGACTCAGAAGTGCCCAAGGGAGGATGGGCTGTCCCCAGTCTTCTTCAGGAGCTTTTGGCCTTTTGTGCACACCCCCCTTTGGCTGGCCTTTCAGGAGATCTTTGACTCAAGAGCACTCCCACCATCCCTAAGCAGAGGCTGGATTTGTTTGATCCCGAAGGGAGGGGACTGCTCGGACATTCGCCAGTGGAGACCGATCACTCTGCTAGACACCGCATACAAGATCTTAGCCAAGGTATTGAGTTTGCGGCTACGACCCCATCTAGTCGACATCATCCACGACACGCAGACAGGTTTCGTAGCATCCTCGACAACATCTTCACCTTTTGGGAGGCGCTGGATTGGGCCAGGGGGGAGGCGCAGCCTCTTGCGATTCTGCTGCTGGATTTTGAGAAGGCCTACGATCAAGTAGAGTGGTCCTTCTTGGAGGGCGCGATGCAGAGATTAGGCTTCTCAGACAAGTGGATCAGAGGGGTCTCCGCCTTGTATGAAGGGAGTTCCAGTCAGATGTTGATTGGTGGGTTCGACGGGGAGGCCTTCCCGCTCACCCGCTCCGTGAGACAGGGCTGCCCACTGGCTCCCTTCCTCTTTCTCTTTGGCGCGGAGGTGTTGGGCTATTTCTTGAGGTCACAGACGGTTGGCCTCAAAGGGATGAGGCTACCGATCAAACAAGAGGAGGAGCTTCGGGACTCGGAGTTCACAGATGATACAGCCTTGTATGTGGAGGGTTCGGAGGAGAATCACAGAGGCCTATTTGAATAATACCAGTACTACGTATGTGCAACTAGCGAAACCTATTTGAAGATTGCCTAATGATTCCCCCAGTTGCATACTACGTATGTGCAACTAGCGAAACCTATTTGAAGATTACCTAATGATTCACCTTGTGAGGTCTGTGCAAACTCCTTAATTCAAAATTTCTGGTAAGCATCAGTCTTGTCAAGCAAAAAGATATGTGTTTTGCTGATTTAGTAACAGGTAGTTCTACGCATTATATGTCAATTTGTATTGAAACAAATGCAATTATTGATTTGCACCAAACTTTCTTTATTATGGTCACAAATTGAGTCTAAACACATCCATTTTGTTTTGAAAAGCCCTTTGTTGGACATACATTACAGGGGAATTGTCAATGCTTTAACGTTTTGGTCTTTTTACCCCCCCATAGCAAGCTCAAAGCAAAAATACATCATGCAATGCATGAAAAAACACTCCTCATAGAGAGGTGGAAAACAACCAAGATTGAGGCTGAAAATGCCATCTCAACCCTACCATCTTAACATTTAAATTTGGCAAAGACCTCTAGATAAATTTGGATAGAAGTTTGGTTTAAAATTTCTATTTATTTGGATTTCATTTGCTTCTTTAATATCTAAGTCTGTTACTTATTTATCCACTATGTGCTCTTTGGATGTACTTCAGGTTAGCGTTGAACTGGCTTTTCACAGGCTAGCCAAATGCTGGAGTAGAACAGTCTAGCCAATAATATGGCTTTTCACAGGCTAGCCATATTATCATCTATCTATGATAATATGGCCCAGTCTTGAGTACATAATCTATCTCTAATTATATGGCCCAGTCTTGAGTACATAGTCCGGATCTTGCTCCTCCTAAGGAATTCTGTGGGATTCTTTACACTAAGTTTTAACAGTTTTAGTACATAGTCCAGATCTTGCTCCTCCTAAGGAATTCTGTGGGATTCTTTACACTGAGTTTTAACAGTTTGAGCTCAAAACTTAGTCTCTTGAAAAAAAGATTACTCATCTTGTTGATTCAGATACTACTTTAACTACATTGAATAAGTTATTTGAAGCTCAGGCTAGCCATGTTCTCACAATTTGATTCTCTTCTACTTGATAACATTACATTCCCTTCACCCTGCACTCATTAAAATCTACCTTCACTAGTCTCTCTGAGCAACTCTGCTTCATGAATTGGAAACTGCCCTATGCAGTAGGCTACACTGCTGTGCATCGGATGCTATGTCAAATCAGTCAAAGCAGGACAGAAACAAGGACACAAGGACCCCGACCAGACGGTTCAGCAAATATGTCCTCCCTCAGCGTATCCAAACCGTGATGGAATGCACTTCAGAATTTGATTAAATTCACCCAATTAAGATTGTTTCCATCAAACTCGATGAACAAACATTGTCACCTTCACTTGAAGAGCCCCATAAACAGTACTGACCAGATGATATGTACGAGGACATCGATCTATTCGACAACCAATTGTTGCACCAGGCTTTGCACACCGACTGCACTTTAAAAGCCTACCCCTACGGAGGGCAGCCCGCACATTCTTCATATGACCCAAACCAGCAAAATACACCTGTTTGCAGCAACATAACATCTGTCATTTGGAAATATAAGACCTTGATTCAAGGTCATTTTCTTACATAATATGCCAAGCCTGAAAAGCCAGTCCATCAAATTTATGCTGAGTGCAGGCAAATAATGTTGGCCGTCATATGCATACAGCATCTCAATGTCCAAACATGATAACATGTCGTCTATTGGAAAATATAACGCAACGGAAAACATATCTTATAGGCAAACAATACTTTTGAAATACATGAAAAAAAGATGGACAAGTTCTTGGTACAAAGATGTGAAAACTGAGCAGGGAGACATGTGTAATACATCTAGAATCATGCCTGAATAATATTTGTCAAGTTAGAAAAAGAGTTGCTGCACACTATTCCTCAACCTTCCAAGGCAATCATTTGGAATTTTAGGTGTCACCTCCCTGTGATCCCCCAAATGAGGAGGACATGAAGGAGGTGTGCCAGCAGCATGAGAGAAAGAAAGAAAGAAAGAAAGTTTATTAAAGTCTTCGGGAGACTGTGAAGGTCTATGAGACTAAAGATAACTGATACAATGAGCATAACGGTGGTGGTCTCAAAACGGGCCAACCAACCGTTTCTTAAAAAAAAGAGGTTATGAAGGACTATGTGTCTAGTCCTGATACAAAAAAAAATGTGTCTACCTCCAGATGATACAAAGAAGAAGAAGGGGGGGGGCACAAAAAAGTGGGGCAGAGGGGGGAGATACAGTATACATGTGCAGGTGGTGATCGTCAGAGACCAAATCATAGAGGGGCCATCAAATGGGAAGTCGGAAAAAACCCTACGATAGATGATTGGCCTCTGACGTCACGCGGCCTAGTCGAGCTCGGTCGTCGGAGGCGACGGGTGGCCCTGTGGATGAGGGCAACGGTAACCCCAGTGGGGCGGGCCGAGAGCAGAGACGAGATGTCATGGACCTGGATGTGTGAATCTGTCCGCTGACGCAGCTGTCGTGACTCTGGCTCTCGCTCACGTCGGCTAGACTGAGAAGAGGTATCATGTGGCTGAAAGAAGTCAGTGATAGGCCGCTGGATATCCTCACGCTGTGTGTGTTGCTCATGTCGCCGTGCTCGGAGAGAAGTATCTCGGTGGCGGGTCATCTCATGTAAGAAAGCGGCAAGGCACCGCTGATCCGGGAATTGTAGCATGTGTGAGAGGGAGCCGAATCCGTTGCGAAAGAGGCAGTGGTATCGGCCTCGAATGGCATAATAGATAGGACATCTAAAAGCAAAATGCTCCTCCGACTCGATCTCCTGTAAGTCGCAAAGTGGGCAAAGGCAGTCCTCTCGTGGGATACCCTCTGCGCGTCCACTCTCGATCCGTAATCGGTGTGACGAGACCCTAAACTGACCGAGGGAGATCCGAAGCGCATGTGGTAGATGAAGTTGTGTGTAACCCGGAGGTGTGATGAAGCCCTCCTGTGAGATCTGGAGGCAGTGTCGGCAGTAGAAGTCGAGCTTCACAGGAAGCTCGGAGTGAAGAAACCATGTCCGCCAGGTGTGGAGCTGGAGCAGATCCGCCCGAATGAGCCAGTTGACCTCCTGGTCAGTGGGGGAGAGGGGAGATGGTGGAGCGTCGAGGCTGTACTGAAAAGGAGGCAACCGGTCTAAGTCGAGGCCCAGTCGGGTGAACCAACTGGAAAGACGACTATACCAGCATCGCTGGTCCCCATCAACGGATAAGGCCATAGAGGAGGATAGGACTAACCAAGGTAGGCAGAGGCGACCATCAGACGTATTCAGGAGAGAGAGAGAGAGAGAGAGAGAGAGAGAGAGAACGAAGGAAAGATGTATTAACATATTCAAGATGAGACAAAGTAACTCATACAAGCCATTGTGGGCTGAGGCAAAGGACGTGCTAAGGCCCTTGCTGAGTGCTATGCTAAGAATCTCAAAATCTCATAAACTCAAGTACTCAAAACTAGTGCTGGGAATACATATCCAAGTGCCACGGTGGCTCGCCGGTGGGACACGAAAACGTCTCGTATTTGAGTTTGTCAAGTCGTCTCTTGCTGTGGCATGGGAAAGGTGTTTTTTTTTTTTTTTCGGGGAGGGGCGGTGGCATCTTTGTATCCGATGGGCCGCATCAAGAGTGACACCTTGGCTCGAGAAGTCCCCTCTAAATAGAGTTGGGAGGGGTTGGACCTCCATCATGTGTGCCTTCGTTAGCCTCTGTGTCGTGCGTGGTCTCTATGTCTCACTCTACCACTCCGTGCTGCCTTTTCTCGCTGGTCAATGCTGCTCTAATGTTGGCTACCTCCTCCTCTATTCCACTATGTCCCGGGGCTGATTCAAATGCATAAAAGTCAGTGATACGTCACTCTGCTTGATCCGTCTCTGTCTCCGATGTCACAGTCCCCTCTTGTTGTCTAATCTCCTACAATAAGGCCTCTCTGTGTCGCCGCATCTCCATCAAATAAAGACCAACACGGAAATGTGCCCCTCCTGGAAGAGAGAATGATACCGTCCTCTGATCTCATAGTAGACGGGGCAAGTACATAGGAAGTGCTCCTCTTCCAATGTGCATAATCTGCAAAGTCGTTGCTCTTTAGGTGTGAATGTGGCTCTCCCTACCTCGATCCTCAGCTGATGGGACGACACCCGCATCTATCAAATGACAATACTCGGTGAGTGTGAGATCCGTCTGTCCTTTAAATACTAGGGTCTGATCATCACTCCATCCTCTAATACTCTCAAGAAGTGATCATGGTAGAACTCGATCTTGGTGGGGAACTCCTGGTTCCATCCCCCAAGTATGTCATATAGAGCTGGAGTAGATCCAACCATATGATACGGTTAATCTCACCTCGCAAGAGGACGAGGCATACAAGCTGTACTAGAAGAAGGGAAGGCAGTCTATCTCAATACCCTGACGTACTAGCAACGACAGGCCCTAGAAGGGCAGCATAAAGGACCAGTGCAAGGTCCATGTATAAGCGTCTAGAATAAGACCAGTCAGATACAACAGAAAGGAGCAGTCAGTAAACTGCAAGCCGTGGTCCACCCTACTTGGTTCGATCGACGGTACAACAGGTGGTGACACAATAGGCATCTGCCATGTGGCCACTGGTGGGCCCCACACATGGCCAATGTGGTACATAAGTACAGATCAATAGTACTACAAGAACTGGTCAACTATACAATAGAGTCAACAATAGGGCTGACCTGGTCGAGTGTAGTGGGCCCCATTGTTGGGGGTCGTCTGCCTCAAGTTTAGGCTACATCCAGAGCAACAGGGAAGTCAATGATCTTGTGCCTCACCATTGGCACATAAGTGTAAGAAAACAGAGACAAAGTTGCTTGCTGTAGCCAACACTCCCTTAGCAGCACGAGAAAATTAAATATAGAAACGTAGCCCAAGAAACACATAATGCTTAGTTCAAATCATACTACTTTTCTTTGTCCACACAGATGTAGATAGAGATAGATGCAGACACAGATACTGGAACATGCAAACTAGAGTAGAAGCATTGCTCCAAAGATGGACAAAACCTTACACTGAAGTTGTGCTCAATGTGCCACCATCTGGCAAATACGGTACTGCCTATATGTAGAACCCTGGCACCTTAGAACTGTCTTCTACCTACTCCTGCCACCTCCAAAACCCTGTGTGCCGCTATGGAACTTCATGTTGGAATATGAAGCCAGAGTGAGTCTAAAATGAATGTTCTAGGTGGTCTAGGTGTGGTTTTATAGTCTAGTGAGTCCTAGACATGCCACGTGTAATATTGGGAGATATCCCCTAGACATTGTGACTTTCTAGAGTCTAGTGGCACACTACATAGAGTTGTACTTGTCTATTGTCGATTATATCAATCAACATCAAGCTTTATATCATGTGAGTATTTTGGTTATCATTGCCAAGCACTGGTTCTTTCATTTTCCTTTCCATTTTGCCTTTCATTATGCTTTCCATATTTCCATTCCGTTCCTAGCTAGCTACTAGGTCTCTTCATTTGGTATCAGAGCTAAGCTTTCCTCAAGGAATGAAGAGGCCTTGAAGCCCATCTCAGACCTATGGAGAGGTTAGCTCTTTCCAGTCTAGTTCTCCTCCTCTCCTTCCTTGAGCACTCCGTCTTCTTCCTTTGCCTTCACCTTGAGCTCCTCTCCTCCTACCCATGCCTCACCATCGACCGCTCCTTTAGCCTCAGCATCAACCGAGTAGACCTGTGCCGTACCAGTCTGCCCGTACAACCTGCCCGCTATTGCCCATGGGGATTCTTGTCAAGCTGCTACTCCTATGCCCGCCATTCTACTCCAAAGAGTCGCCTCCTCTACCTACAAATTCCGCCTATCTTCAGACCTTCTCTGCCCGTCACTTGCTCCACACCCCGTCAACAAGTGAAGCTGCTTCGAACTTGATGTGAGCTCTTGACATTACATTGCGGTGACTCCTCCACTTGACTACTCCAACATTGGTGAGCTAGATGTGAGTTCTTTGATACTACTTCAACACACTCCAATACAGTGATCTCTTTGATTAGTGCATTACCTCGAGCTTGATGTAGACCACTCTACATCAACAAGTGACTTCTTCAACATTGCTTATTCGATCGGTGCCTGAGGTACTTCGCATTGATTGACTTCCCGATTAGTCGTGGTACTTGAGGCTTCTACTTCGACATTGGTGACTCTCCTTCCAGCATTTTGAGAGTCATCATGTGATTGCTCCATGTAGCTACCCCATGGACTTCACCGATATTTTGGGGCATCCATGCCTAGTGCTTCATTGACATTGTCATCGACTCGCAAGGATGTGCACACATGTGCATTAGCTACTTGGAGGACATCTCTTACTCCTAAAAGATCTATTTTTATTATTCCTACAGCTTGATGTATTTTGGGGTCCTCTGCCCTGGGTAGTCCCCCTAAAATGATATGTATTGAGTGTTTGATTTTCATTGAGTCTAAAGGTCCTCTGCCTTGGATAGTCCTCCTAAAAAGATGTATTGGTTTTCCTATTTTGGTGTGTGGCTTCCTAACATGTCCTATTATAAAGCCAAGGGGGGATGTATTGTGGGAGCCATGTATTGGCTTTGATAGGTCTCATTATCAGGCCTGGCCGAGTTCCAAGATGTTGGTGTATTCCTAGACCTATGAGCTGGTCATGTAGCCATGCTATAACGTGAGCCTCTAAGCATGTTGTCTCTCAAGCCATGAGAGTGCTTGGATCAACTTCTGAACATGCTCAAACTTTAGCCTCTGAGTTACATAGGGTGCACAGTTTGATGACCGTCATTGTCATGTTCTGTTCTTCCAGTAGTCTCTTACCTTACCTTCATGGGGGGGTGTTGGAATATGAAGCCAAAGTGAGTCTAAAATGAGTGTTCTAGGTGATCTAGGTGTGGTTTTATAGTCTAGTGAGTCCTAGACATGCCACGTGTCATATTGGGAGATATCCCATAGACATTGTGACTTTCTAGAGTCTAGTGGCACACTATATAGTGTTGTACTTGTCTATTGTCAATTATATCAATCAACATCAAGTTTTATATCATGTGAGTATTTTGGTTATCATTGCCTAGCACTTGTTCTTTCATTTTCCTTTCCATTTTTCCTTTCATTATGCTTTCCATATTTCCATTCCATTCCTAGCTAGCTACTAAGTCTCTTCACTTCATTGGGCTGCTTCTATGCTGCACAAAAAGATCTTCTTGCTGCTCTGTAACGTAGCCAATGGTGAGACAGTGTTCACTCTCTCCTTGACCTCCTTGCTGCTCTGGATGCAGCCCAAGTATGAGGCACAAGGTGAGGTTGATTTCTGGGCTCCTTGCTGCTCTGTTATGCAGCGGATTACCCCAAGCAAGGCCTATTTATACGGCTAGAGCCCTAATGAGCTGGCCCAACCACTACCCCTCTCTTAAAATATTGCAAGCGTCCTCGATTGCATTCTGAAATACATGTGTCACAAACTGGCATAGCATATATGATTGTTCAGGAGTGCAAAAACCTCATAGTGACTAGTACATTGATCATAGAAGTCCCAAGGCAGATATACTGTCAGCAAGCAGTACCTCAGGTGAAACATACAATGTCACCTAGCGACCTCTAGATATCTGAGCCTGTTTGTAATAAAGAGAGAGGTACTACCCCTCTCTTGAGCATCAGACAATGCTCCAGACCTCCGCTCTACTGAGCCTGAAGGAAACAACCGAAGTTGGCTCAAGCTAAAAAGATTCCAAGTAAAGCTGAAACAACTGAGGTGTATCTACCAGATCACCCTCTTCCAACCACTTTGCATACAAAGTAGAGAAACTTTACCTCTAACTCTCGTTCCCTTATGTGTCAATACTTGCTCTGAAACTAAGATATCATCAAGTTTCCCAACTTCTGGCTACACACAAAAGGCATATCCTCTTGCACATCTCCCTGGAAAGATTTGAGAAGATTTACATTTCAAGCATTATGAATCCTCCAAAGATCCGGTAGCTTCAAACAATAAGCTACATCACTGATTTGCTAACATATGATGCAAATTTCTACAAAAACATCCATCCCTTGTCCCAAAGTTGGCCAAAGAAAGTCTGCACTGCTTTCACTAAAGCATCAGTTACATCGATGCCTTGCACGCTAGGCCCAAATTGCTTGTAACACCAGAGACAACCATGCATCTAAAGGATTCCATCTCTAAAAATATAATGCAAATGCTGCTTTCTATCAAACAAGTGATCCTAGAACCTTGCAGACTCCCCATCCTCTACATACTAGTCCTTCATTGCATCCAACACAGGACTCAACGCATATGCTTTCACACAATCTAGTCTGATGAGGAAAATATCTCAAGGTCTGATGGGATGTGCACACTTTCCGAGCAGAAAAGTCCAAGCGATAATTTTTGACACCAACCATGCTTGTATATTTCTCAAAGGAATATACAATTCTTTCTTAATTTCTCATTTATGGAACCATATACTTACTTATTTTTCATTATAACCCTCATTTTAGAGAACATCATCTATCTATGAACAAATAGTGAACACTTTAGAAACTCCTATAAATACCTCCCTACCATACTCCCTTTTGAGGATTATGGTAATTAAATCAATTTAAAAGAGTTTCCCTAATCATTAGCAATCCCATATTTGAAGCTCTCATATAACAATGTATACCATATTCCTTGGATGAGTAGGAAAAAGATATTGGAAACCTCATACTTGAGGCCATTATAATCGATCATAAATTAATCTCTAATACATTATCAAATATGGGAAGGCAAGGAACGAATTTTCAAAATATTCCCAATTCTCCAAACCTAAGTACTTTTAAGGAAATGTGGTCTCTATTGAACTCCTTCCTACCATAATATGAATTAGGGAGAAGTTGTAACTCTCATATACATCTTGAAATTTTTACTTTTTATCTTTTATAACTATCAAAAGTATACTTTTAAGCCTACCATTGCATAGATCATGAAATTTTGAACATTTTTCCTTTTTACAGCTCCTCAATCTGAGATAAGGAGCAAAAGTTATGACCCCTTCTACGTAGGCTCTCCAAGGGTATTCCGCCAGCGGAATAGGGTTGGGGGGCAAGCTCTTCAAACCATATTCCTCTGGAAAAATACACTTAGAGAGTCTATTAAAAAAGTATTATATTATTTTCTGAGGAACTATAAAGAGGATATTTGCTCAAAATTTCCTGATCCAACCAATGGTGAAAGGAAAAGAAAGGATTTTTGAAAGTGATAAAATAAGTCACCACTTGGACATTATATATGTATATTATATAAAGGTATATTTATATCTATATCTATTTATTAGTATTTCATATTTACTTCCAGTCTCAGTAGGCATCAGTATCACCAACATTAGCCCTGCGGAGCTTTGCTCTCACATCCATGTGACCATAGGCATCCATTCACAATGCAAACATCTGCATTTAACCTAAGAGCGTTTACCAGCAGCCCAAACAAGGCCACACGCTCCCCAGACAATTACAAGTGTCCATTGACTCACTGGAATACCCAAACAATTGGTGAAAGCATAACTGAACTGCCCACGGTGCCCAGAAGCACGAACAGCCTCTGCAAGCATTCATTGTGAACCATCCTGCCAAGCATGTCTCTCCAAAAGCACAGCCCAATGCTCACAGACAGACACAAGAGAGCATGTGACATGTGTGAACCCTTTACCAGCCCGGAGTTCATCCCAAGCTCTTCCACGAGCCAATGCACAACTCCCTCCTAGTTTTTTGTTCACATTGCCACGTAGTTGGCTACACCTAGCATCCTTGACCCAAATGCCTATACACGCAGCCCAAAGCCTCTGCAAATAGCTCACGTGAGCTGAGTAATAGGCCAACACCAGCCCCTTCACAAGCCCGTACAAACTGTACGGCAAATTTATGAATAAGGATTAGCTTTGACACGAGAACCATGGGAGAGCCTTCAACTGCAGCCAGAAGCACCATGTGTCACCTTTGGGAGTCCGTACAAAAATCCGTGCACAGCCTTCATCTCTTGCAGCAAATGAATGAATCGTATAGCAATCCGTACGACCAGCCGTACGATTACATACCAATATCGACTGAAGGCTCCGTACCGCTGCACACAACTACTAATTACTCTCCGTACCGTCGTACGTCACCGGCTGCTTCCGTTTGGCTGCGCTCATCCTCCGTGAGATCTTGTCTGTGACCCTTCACCACATGATCATCCCATCAACTTCTGTCCATTATCCTTTCCTAGAGGCTTCCAAGGTCCTTGCCAAAATGGTTTTGCATGGTCTTGCCACGTGGCAGCCCATGCCTTGGGTTGCCCCCAAGGGCCTTCATTTGCCCCTAGGCCCCCCTCTAGTGGGGCCTTTTTAAAAGCCCACCAATGACCAACTTAAAAATCTTAAGGTTCTTTGAACCCCTCTTGGCCCTAGACCTTTCATCTACCCCCAAGGCACAAATGCAAGGGGTTCTAGCACATCGAGTAACCCTTACCTCGCCCCTTGTTTTCCCAGGGTCTTGCCCACATGCTAGCCAACATGCTTGCACTAGAAATCACGCCCTGGTGACAGACTGCCAACCTTCTGCCTACCGTGATCTGTCCTAGCTCCAGGTGTCTTTCTCTACCAAACTGCTGCAAACTCTGCTGCGTGTTCAAGGACCTCACCAAAGCCTCTTCTGGCCCCTTCACCTGACCTTATTCCAGCCTCTGCCAGGCCCTAAAACAAACCCAGAAACGGTCCTGTTTGCCAACCTGCACTGGCAGTCTTTGATGCCTTAAAGACTGTCCACGCTGCCCACGTGGCAGACCATCTAATGAAATCTTGTTTAGCCCATCTAAAAGCACTTTACACGGTAGACTGCTTCTCCTAGATCCTTTACACGCTGCTGGTATACCTCCACCATGTCCTCCTCATTTGGGGGCCTCACAGATGGGGAGGTGACCACAATAATCCTAAGAGTCCAGCAAAATAGGGCTCTTAGTCTGCAGGCCTTCATCAGGAAGAGGAGTAGCAACGAGTGCCCAGAAAGGCATCACAACAGCCAGCCCACTGAAGCTCTTAGAGAGCTTGCAGGCTGACAGGTGTTTGAAGATGCCAAGAGGAGGTAGAAGACAGCTCTATGAGTTGCCAAGGGTTCACATCTAGGCAGCACATTGACTGCTACATGTGACATACTGAACAGGCTTTTGTATCAGGTTTGTCCATCTTTGGAGCAATCTACATTACATTTTTTTCTGTTATACTCAGCTATGCATTCTCAAGATTTGTATATGTGTCTATGTTTACGTCTGTAATACTTGTGTGCACAAGCCAGAGTGAGATTAGATTTAGCATTGTGTGATCCCTAGGCAATATTCTTCCGCTACAGGAGTGATAGCAACCTCCATCCCTGTTTGCTAACATGGTCTCAGGGCCCTGAGGAAGGCTCGCAATTGCGTGGAGCTCAAAGGAGAGAACCTTTGGAAGGAGATCTAAGTTCAGGCTTGCAGAAATCGACCCCTGTGTCTGAAGGACAGTTACCTTTGCAAGATGGAAGGTGACCTAGATTTGCATAAGAACGTCATGGTCAAGTAAAAAATTGCAAGTGTTTCCATTAGTTGTATCTGTGCTGAGCCTATTCCAGGATATTCAGTCCAATGACTTCACCTGTGCCAATCCCAAACTTTGGAGGAGCAAGCAAACAAGAAGGGGACAATTAGCCTAATAGAAGGAGAAGCTGCGGAGTCACACGGTGGTAAGGAAGCTATGGAAGGTGACGAAAAGAGGGGATCTGAAATCCCAAGACAAAATGGATGTGATAGAAAAGGTAACAATACATGCAGATCCAGACAACGTTGAAGTGTGGAAGGCAAAGGATATTGAGGGGCCTCGGAATGATGAGGCACTGTCAATGACCATCGAAATGACAACAAACACGATGATCCCAAGACGCAATGGATATGATAGAAAAGGTGACAATATGTGCAGATCCAGACGACGTGGAAGTGTGGGAGGAAAGGACGCTGAGGCATTGTCAATGATAACCGCAATGATGAGGCACTGTCAGCGATCATCGAAACAACAACAAACGCAATGATTCCGACATTCAGTTGGCAGATACCTTGAAGGAAGCATGGGACATCTTGAAGGACCTGCACAAAACAAATAATATTATGAGGATCCTCAATCTCCAGAATCAATTGTTCACTATGAGTATGGAGGAGCAGAAACCATGCATGACTACCTCACGAGATTGAAGGCAGTGAGAGATCAACTGGGAGCAGATGATCATAAGGTGAACCAGGTTCAATTTCCTCTGCTCATATTGAACATGGGCCAACTAGCTTCAGAACCTTTGTTACCAGCATTCGACTTCAAACGGGTCAAAGCCGCAAGCCACAAAACTGAACACTCTCAAAGTACACAAGAGACTAAACACTATCCAATTACAGAAGGGAGACTTGAGAGAATGCTCAAACAGACTCCATAAAGACAAAGCACCAAAGGTGGATGTTGTTGGGAATCAGGATTATTGGGGTCACATCCTCATTTGCAAGCCCGCAAATGAGGACATGGGGGAAGTAGCATGTTTGGGACAATAGAGAGGCCACGTGGGCAGATCTAAAGACTGCCATGTAGGCAAATCAGAGTGTGCAGGCAGCCTGCCATGTAGGCACCAAGCAGAGCTGTTGGAGCAATTCTTGCAAAGGAAAGCAAAGCTCCACGCAGATTTGCAAAGACAAAGCACCAAAGGTGGATGTTGTTGGGAATCAGGATTATTGGGGTCACCTCCTCATTTGCAAGCCCGCAAATGAGGACATGGGGGAAGTAGCATGTTTGGGACAATAGAGAGGCCACGTGGGCAGATCTAAAGACTGCCATGTAGGCAAATCAGAGTGTGCAGGCAGCCTGCCATGTAGGCACCAAGCAGAGCTGTTGGAGCAATTCTTGCAAAGGAAAGCAAAGCTCCACGCAGATTTGCAAGCGGAGGTGTATGTCTCTCAGCCTTCGGGTTTTGAAGTCAAAGGGTCTTAAAATAAGATATGCCGCCTGCACAAGGCATTATATGGTTCAAAACAGGCAACCCAGGCATGGTTCAAATCCTGGGAGGGTTATTCTAAAGGTCTTCAAATCTGCCCATATATTCAAGGGTCACTTAATTGCAGATTGTCCCTAAAAACATGTCTTGAAGCATACAATGTCTTCTCAACTACACAAATGTTTCAACAGAGAGCAAACTCTGTGTCCACAAATGTGACGCTGACTTGCTCATTCTGATCTTATATGTGGATGATATGCTCTTGATTGGACCCTCCACTCAACATATTGCAGCCCCTCTAAGGCTGATTTGCAGCAGTCATTTGCTATGACAGATTTGAACCAGTTGCATTACTGTCTTGGCATTCAATTTGCTCAGATTGAGTATTATGATGAGTCAGTCCAAGTATATTGGAGAGTTCCTACAAATATTTTAGTTGCAAAACTAGTTTCTAAAACCAGTTGAGCCAGGTTTTTGTTTCTCCATGGATGATGTTGTTGAGCCATTTGATGCCACTCTCTATCAATAGGCTGTTGGATGCCTGATATATCTATGTCACACAGAGTCAGATCTTCAATATGCTGTTTCCCAGTCCAGCAGATTCATGCATACTCCCAATACACAGCATTGGCAGCCTCTGAAACGTGTTTTTCGATACTTGAAAGGCACTCATGGTTTGGGCCTTCTCTATGGCCATGATTCTTCACGTATCCCGCATGCTTTCACAGACCGCGACGGTGACTTGTATGGTATGACACTAGAGTGTCACACAATGGCAACTGTTTTATTCTAGGAGCTCTTGGAAAAGCCTAGACCTAGCTAACTTCTCCATGTCGCCAAAATAGTAAATGGTTAAAGAGTGTGCAACAAAAAAATATTAGAGAGGAGAAGGGAATGCTGTAATTCGAAACTTCAACTTTATGTGCCCACAAGATAGAACTCACACACCAAACTCAAGAGATAGACAACAGTAGAGCAGCTCAAAAAATGCCTTGGAATATATTGCACAAATCTGGGTCAAAACACTTTTACAGAAAGCTTCACTAGATATCCCACAACCCGCAGCTAAATGCTTTATGTTGAGCAAAAACTCTGCTCCTACTTTCATCCTTGCACTCCTTTGGATGCATGCTCCTCAGTGATGTAACAGGGAGATAACCTAACTCACTCTCTCTCCTGCTCACTACTATCTGAACTGAAAGAATGATGCACTCAAAGCACAAGTGGAGCTGCGGAGTGAGTGTGAGAATCAGAGGGAGAGAATATAGCGGGCCTCTGGGAGGGTAAATGAATAATGAACAGATGCCTGGCCCAGAGGGCTGAATACAACTGTAAATAGATAAGTATGTACGAAGGGAATTCCCTCACTACAAAAGAGAGAACTAAGGACTGCTGTACCGGACTGAGCCGGATGTAGACTAACTTAAGGGGCTGGAAGGGGGCTGCTTGGCTGCTGCAGACTTCTCCTGCCCTGATCCTGGTCCCAAAGGCTGCTGCTGGCTGAGGCTAGAGCTCTCTGAGGTGGATGAATAATGAGGGCCAAAAGCTAACCTTTTATGGGGCCCCTTGGACCCTGAATAGGCTGACTGGAGGGGCTGTTGTACCTGATTGGAACAGATTGCTGCACCGACCTGTTCCTGCCCACCCAACTGCCATGTGGCAGGCTGCCACATGGCTTCTGACATCATCGTTGATGAGATGCTGACGTGGTGCCTGCTGACGTCACCTGCTATCCACCTGCATGGCCCTCAGCTTGTGTGGCTGTGCATTGTTCATCTTTTAAAATTCCTTTCCACCTTATGAGGTACTCAATGTATACCTGGCGATCTCTGAAACCCACAATGCGCTCGGGGACATAGAGGATATGATCCTCTTCATCAATAGGTGGCAAGTCTCGAAGTATGTACACATGCGGACCTACATATGGTTTCAGCAAAGACACATGAAACACATTGGGAATCTTAAAGGGGCTTGGTAGCATGCACACACGCACACACATGCGTGCCCACACACATATATATATTCCAACCAAGGAAGCATACATCGCCCTATGGTGCACTACCTCCCCAATCTTACGGATGATCCTGTAAGGGCCATAATACTTATGAGCAAGCTTTGTGTTGGTATTACCCTTCAATGAAACAGAATGATTTTTGTGGCGACGTAAACGCACATGATCTTCTTTGAAGACCAAATATCTCCTGTGTTCATCCACATATTTCTTCTACTTAGCTTGGGCATGCTGCATAGACTTTTAGGCCAATTCCGGAAGGGCCTCCATCATTTCCAAGTCATCTTGTGCTTGCTGATATTTCACAGCAGTGTTGGCAATTGAGGAAGGCATTCCCACTTTACACCCATACATTGCCTCAAACGGGCTCATGCCAATAGAGAGATGCTTGGTGTTGTAGCAACATTCAGCAAGTGCGAGCCACTTATCCCATGACCTCTGGGTATCATGGCAAAAATGCTTCAAATATTTCTCCACCCATTTGTTCACCCTTTTTGACTGTCCATCAGTCTTAGGATGGTATGCAATGCTAGGTGTGAGTAAAGTACCCACTGCTGTAAATAATTCTTGCTAAAAGTGACCCATAAATGTTGCATCCCTCACTGACAATTTCCTCAGGAAAGCCATGGTTCTTAAACACATGATCAATGAACTGCCGCAGCAACCTGCGATGCTGAATATCGAGTCTTAGTGGATAGAAATGAGCCTATTTTGTCAATCTATCCAACACGACATAGATGTTGTCCCATCCCCTCTCTATAGAAGAAAAGCACGTAATGAAATCCATTGCTATTGTGTCCATTTGCCCTTTGGAATGGGTAATGGTTGCAATAGAGCAGCCGGTGAAGAAGAAGAAGAAGAAGAATATATTATCGTCCTCTGAAGACCAAAAATCGGCCTATGAGACCTGAGCAATACAAAATCCTCGTACACAAAGACTCCTCCCTTGGAGGGGAGGGTATTAAGAGAAACTACCTTTATGTCTTAGGTGAGTTCCTGTGCTTGAAAAGCTTATAGACAAACGTTCCTAAAGCTGGGGGTGATATATCCTAAAAGAACTGAAATGTAGAGCTGAGAAGAGCTGTGCAATCTCTAAAAGATAACTGAAAAGAGCTGTTGAAACAAAACCCCAAACCTTACTCCGTTTGCTGATCCGACTCACCGTCTGATGTGCTGGGTGAACACCTTCCAAGAGGGCTGAACTGAGGCCAAGAGCTGAGGCGGGTCAAAGGCCAACTTCTGGAGGTGTCAAGCTGTTCAGAAGGGGGCTGGAGTGGAGCTGTAGGAGTGCTGAAGGAGGGAGGACTGAATGAGAAAAGAGAGGGCAGCAAGGGCCTATTTATAGGGGTTGGGGAACCAGCCAACCAGCTGGTTGTAGCGGACTGAGCAGTCGGCTATAGCCGACTGGTTGCTGCCCCCCTTGGCCTATAAAAGCCCTTCCCTAGCTCATTTGCCAGGGAGCTTTGTAGGCTGCCTTGCTTGCTTTCCTCCGGTCCAATGGTCAGCCTTTGGGGGCTCCTATCCTAGGCTATGACCTAGACCTAACCTAACCTAAGATGGAAACACTAACTAACTACTGTTCTCCAGTGGGTACCAGTAATAAACAATACTGACTGTTTGACTTGACCTAAGGCTTAGAGACTGACTTACGCTTGTGCCTGACTGTCCCGGACAAGGGCTCCCAAAGGGTCACAGCATACGACAAAATCTCCTATTAGGGAACTATTACACACTTGTCAATGTAGCCAGTGTGTCACATTGCACCCGAGTGCAGGGTGCATGTGACATTCCCTCCTTCTTAACTAGACGGTAGGTTCATTGCTTCCAAGTAGTCCGCCAAAATCAATGGAAACTCCTGAAGAAAGTTTTCGTCCAACCACACTGCTTCATGGGTACGGAACTTGGTGTAAAACTCTTGGATGTTGTGTCCTCACCCATGCTTGAATTTATGAAGAAGGATCTACTCCAGCTGCAAAACTTCGCCTCATCAAGAACTTCAGTTGCTGCTCGTTGGAAATCTCTATAAGAGAAGGTCCAAAATACGGCTTCAACCAAGCTACATGGAACACATTGTGCATAGTCTAACTGTCCGGAAGGTGTAACTTCATTGAGACATCATTGATCTTTTAAATGATAGGGAATGGTTCGAAGCTCCTGAAGAATAGCTTAGGGCATCGCTTGCCTAACTGCTTCAATCTTTGCTTGATAATGCATAATCATTGATCTTTTAAATAATAGGGAATGGTCCGAAGCTCCTAAAGAACAGCTTAGGGCATCGCTTGCCTAACTGCTTCAATCTTTGCTTGATAATGCGTATTTACACCCATTGACCCTCTTTATATTGGACATCTCATCTAGATTTATTAGCCTCGCACGTGTACGATGCTTGATCTTTGGCGATGCAGCTTTTCACATACTTCGTAATCTCTGCCATTGATTCGATGGTTTTGTTGGCTTCAAGAGATGATGTAAACCATCGTCCAAACGCAGCTTCATAAGGTGTGCGACCAATGCTTGAAGAATAGGTATCATTCAAAATGGCCTACACAAGTGGAAGAAACTGCTCCCACTTTCCCTAAGCATCATGACAATATGATTTTAAAATATCAAACGCCATATTTTTCCATCTCTCCATTCGATTGCGGATGGAAAGCGCTACACATCTACAGCTTAGTACGAAAATTATCAAACAAGGTGTGCCAAAAATTAGACATGAATCTAGAGTCCCTATCGGATGTGATGGTCCTTGGCAACCCTCGAATGGGATATCAATGCTTGATAAACAAACGAGCTACATCTTCAACGCTCGCCGTCTGTTTGCAGGGAATAAGCATACAATATTTACTAAAGCGACAAACAATAGTAAGACATTGAGTGTTACACGTACACAAGACTAGCTCAAGTAGCTTGGGAAGGCTTAGGGCTAGGCAAGCTTGATTCTCGGGTTGAGTGGCAAGGGTACGAACCAGTTAGAGTTCTCCACTATTTTTTGCAAATTGGGCCCGAGTCTATATAAGGGATCCAGAGGTTCAGTTCTCAGAGAGCCGATGGGAGCAAGTCTCGTTCCCTAGTGCTAGGTCTGATCCTGGATTGAGTCGCGGACGCGCGCCTGCATCTTATCGTAGCCCAAGGCCCAACAACAAATCTAAGACCTCTAGGTGCCACCTGGTGGTATGGGACAATAGGCTGGTTGGGAACTGGTTGGGAGTTTGTGCCAGTCACTCAGTTGGTGGCTCGAAGGAGACATCTCGTGTTTCGAGATCATATCCCGTAGATGTCATGGTTGGGTGGTGAGCAGCCTGCTCAGATTCCTCATGCTTGGTGTGTTCTTGTATTTGCTTGCAGATCAAAGGTTTCAAGAGTGCTGAGGTCGTGTCAATTGGTATCAAAGGCAACTCCTGAGGTATGAATCTCTGTTACGAGTGAAATCGGACGTGATTTCCTCCAAGTATGTCTCAAATTCAAAATTCATGGTGATGCCCTGCAAGTGCTTGTTGGTTCATCGTTTAGTGTTGTTGGTTCCCTAGAGTGGGATAGAAGGAAAGCGAGAGTGAGGAGTGAATTCGCTGCTAGATGTGAAGGTCTATGAGAGAGAGAGGAGCGGTGAGGAGTCAGGACCTTAGGATCGGAGGAGAAGTGCGAGAGGAGCTGCTAGGTAGGCGCAAGGCTAAGGCGGAATCCAAGAGACCCCGTGCACGGGACAGTTAGGTTGCATAGAAGACGAGAGGGCACGAAGAAGGAGAGCACAGAGAGGTGCGCTATGGGCTGGAGCAGGGTCACGATCTGGGCCGAGCTGTTTTTCAGGGGGCCTGGAGGCTAAGAAAAGCACCATTCCCTCCAAAATTGAAGGGTGGGCTTTCTAAAAGCTTGGCTTACCCACCTTATAGCTTGGATGGTTCGCCTCACCACCCCAACCCGTGGACTACGCATACGTGAAGCCCCTCCACACCATCCTACTCGAATCCTGTCACTTGGTACGGCCTGCTGCAGACGACCGTACAGAATAGTGCCATCACCATTGTTCGTCAGCCAAGGTTCGGGGGGGTTTCTGTTGTTTGTCAGCTTGTCCGATCGTCAGTTTCGGATCACCCTCTCTTCTCCTCAATCAACCAGTAGAGGCATGGGTCACTCTGAAGGATATGTACGAAACAAACAACACATCCTAAATCTTGCTTCTTCAACATCAACTCTACAATCTTGATATGGATGAGGGAGATTCGGTACATAACCACTTGATGAAGGTCAAGGTGGTGAGGGATCAACTAGGATCAGTTGGTCAGAAGGTGGACTCATGCCATTTGGCCTTGATGGTACTGAGGAGGCTACCTCGGAGTCTTGAAAGCTTTGTTACGATCGTGACAGCAAGACAGATGACCAAACCTCTGACTTTTGAGGAGTTGGGTCCATTACTACTATAGGAAGAAGCTAGGGAGAAGCTCCAACAACGACAAAGACAACAAGGCGTTGCTGGCAAAGGATTACATTAGCAAAGGAAAGGGCAAGCCTAATGGTGGCAAGTCCAAGAAAGACGACTCTAATGACGAGGATACTTCCAAGAGGAAGCAGAGGAAGTGCTTCTACTGTGACGCGCCAGGTCATTTGGCGAAGCACTACAAAAAGAAGAACGCAGATCAGAAAAACAAAAAGGAGTCTGCTGACTCAGATTCAGAGGGTGATACAAAGGCCAAAGCAGATCTGGTAATCGAAGAGTTGTTCCTAGTAACATCTCCATGTGTTACTGAGGTCAGATATGCCGACCTAGAAACCACAGTTATGATGTATGACATTGAGATGTGGGTCGACGAGGAGTCAGATGCCTTTGTGAAGGTGAAGGACAGCATGGAGTGCTTTGGTATTTGACACTGACACGGGGTGGATTCCAAGGAGTGCCCTGGGATCTCATGTTCAGATGGATGATGTACTTCAGAAGGGGACAATACAAGATTACACAAACTATTGGTATGTGCCTTGATGAGGTGCAAGGTTTGCTTTCAAAGCAAGCACACAGGCAGTACAACGATCTAGTAAGTACTTGATGTTCTTCATTTGAACCTTTATAGCATGCTGTGGAGAGACTCTGCTCTTCATTTGTCTCAGGTAATGCAAGATTGGAAGGAATTGGCCTTCTTCGAAGGCAAAAGGGGAAGTGTGGGTGCTTCTTCAAATCCCAGACGCAGATTGCTGGAAGGTGACGGACAAGGTGTACTGAAGCCAAAAGAGTACCTCCTTGAGAACTCAGTGAGTTCGTTGTCCAGGTTATATGGAAATATTCATTTGTTGCAGACCGTGCCAAAGGAAGGACGGGTTGAAACAGAGCCTCAAAGCATGGTGCCTGGAAGACTCCAGGTTGTTCACTCATTATAAGGGGGACAACTGGAAGATCATGACGGCTGGATTGCTCGAGTTTGAAGGCGGGAACGTGACTAAAGATGGTGGTGCCAGGAGGTGCTACCAGAGACGGACCTATGTACCAAGATGGTGAGCGAAAGCGGAACCAGACTTGGTGGAGCAAGAGCCACTAGATGAAAAGCCAAGAAAAGACTTTGACATCGAAGTGTTCCAGAGGACTACGACCAGGGAGTTACTGGAGCATCATCATTGACGTGTTGGCATTGGGCCGAGATGTGTCAATGAGAAGGGGTGTTGGAAAGGTCACCTCCCCATCTGTAAGCCCCCGCGTGGGGGAGGGAGACCTACGGCAGGACATGCCCAGAGGAAAGAACGCAGAGAGGGGGCTGCCACATGGGCAGCACCTCACAAAGTCAGGACAGCAAAAGGGGCTGCCACATGGGCAGCAAACAGGTTGCCATGTGGACAGCACACAGCAGGCTGACAGAGGAGCATCATGCAGGCCAAAAGGCGCCGGCAAAGGGCAGGTCATGGGCCAGCAAAAGAGGTGCACACGTGGCGGAAAGGGCAGACTGGAGGCGCCTGCATGGCAGGTTTCTAGCAGGGCAGATGATGCAGAAGGGCGGGGCAGTCCAGCATGTCAGGTCCGCCACATGGAGGCCTGGTGGAGCAGCAGAGGAGGGTGCTAGTAGGCAGGGACCTGCCTTGATATAGGGCTGGGCCCTTGCCTTGATTGGAGGGCCAAGGCCCCAGAAGAGTGGGCCAAAAAGGCCCCGGTTTGTGAGCCCTTATAGGGCTAGACCAGCCACAGACTGGTCGGCCAGAATGCGCAAGCTGGTTGTTTTTTTGCCAGCCCCTTGAAGGGCCTATAAAAGGAGGGCCTCCAGCCCTCATTTATCATCTTCTGGAGCAGTACTTTGAGGAGCAGGAAGGAGCAGCAGAGCAGCACCAGTTGGGCCTATGACCAGGAGGGGAACTGGGCTGAGGAGCTGCAGACTTAGCTCACAAAGGGCTGCCTACCTAGGCTGACACTCAGGGCAGCAAGGTTGAGAAGATCATTCTGGACAGAAAGTCCACAGACCCTCCAGGTGGAGCACGCAGGCTTCAGTCTAGAGATAACCGGCAGATAGGAGAAGGATCTATCTCTTTTGTATTGTGTCCATAGCGTTGGACGGAAATATCTTATTTTGGTGGTTTCTCAATCTGGCTGGTTCATTTTCTATTGATGAGTTTGCACATCTATTCTATGCACATTAAGAAGTTTGTGATTCCACATCCCACACCACATTGTGTGAGCTCCTGGGCAATTCTATCAATCTTCCGTTGTGGGTACCCTCTATTGGTTGATTTCTAACACATCTACAATGATACTATGGCCAGTGCAAAGGGAACCACTACTGCTGACACGAGTGGGAAGAACAAGAGGAACTCGACTCAGACGAAGAATGGTCGAGCCTGTTTCCTACACACCTTGAAGTTAAAGAAAGAAGGACGTTTTATTTGCGAGGAGCAGAGCCACACTCGGAATGATTGTCCTAAGCGCAAGAACCAGATGCAAGCGCTAGGACCAAAGCTTCATGCGGGACAAGGTACCAAAGCTAAGGGAGCTAACCAAGCATCGATGACAGGTATTTCTGTAAATGTCAGTACCTGCCCTCTGTTGGCAAGGCAAACATTCAGCAACATATTGACCACACCCTAGACAACCACTTGTTCTTTCCCCTTCCTGTACTCAATGTCAAACATAGGACTGCACCGAGGCCAACCATCTCTTTTGCTTGGCAGACAAGATGGGCTGGAAATATTTGAGTGTCCTATGGTCAATTTTGAGCTTCATTTTGCTCTCGTACAAGTAGTGATACCACTTTTTGAAGGCATGTAGGATGGCCAACGTTCCTTGATCATAAACATGGTAGTTGAGCTCTTTGGCCTCAAATTTTTTGCTTTCATAAGCTATTATACCATGTTCTCGTGGTTAAACAGCCCCAAGCCTTTGCCACTAGCATCTCCCTCCACAATGAATGGCCATGAGAAGTCAAGGCGTACCAACACAGGTGCATGAGTCAAGGCAAATTTCAGGTCTTGAAAACTGACTTGTGCACAATGAATGGCCATGAGAAGTCAAGGCGTACCAGCACAGGTGCATGAGTCAAGGCAAATTTCAGGTCTTGAAAACTGACTTGTTCTCCTTTTGACCACAAAAAGGCATCCTTCTATTAGTAAGAGGAGCTACCCTCTTGGCAAATTTTCGAATAAATCTCCTGTAGAAGGAGGCAAGACCCGAAAATCCTCTCAGCTGGGTGGGATTTTGTGGCTGTGGCCATTCCGTTATGCATTTCACCTTTGCACGATCTACCAATATGCCATCTCTACTTACAATGTGCCCCAAATAAAGGGGGTAAGAAAAGAAGAGGGAAAAGAGGGCCTCTTTCCAGCCTATTTTCAAGGCCTTCCACAGCCCCTCTCTCGTACATCTCGGGACGCACAAGTACAATGCCTTGAAGCATTATCCTCCAAGCTTCATGATACATTTCAATTTTATACAGTTGGGGCAGCAGATTGGTGAGCAGATCTCTCAACGGATTGGCCAACAGCTCGGCCAAGTTGCCACACATACATTATCTGACAAGGGCAAGCAGCCTATGCCCCAGCATCGGGATTAGTCAGACAGCAAGGACATACACATCAAAAATGTACAATGAGTAGTGGATGGGGACTTATATAGTCCCTCCACATATCCCACTAACTTTACATAAAGGGCCACTAAAGTAGCCCCTTTTTCCCCTTCATTACAAATGGCTACACACATGATTATGAAGTAGCAATTACATGATTATGAGTTGGTAGGAGATTGAAAGATTGATAGACTGGCAGGAAGGATATACATCTTGCAATCACCTTCTCTTGTAATTAAAGAAATTGTATACATACTCTTCTATCAGCTTGGATTTGTTTCTTTTACATTTCCAATTCCAGCTTCAAAGTTGTCATAAAATTCTTCTAAAGAAGGGAAAGGAAGTTCTGCCTGTGATCCTGAAGTTTCAACAGCTCCTCCATTATCATGTGTATACCAAATTCTTAAAACCATTGTCAAGAGTATGTCCACCAAATCCATAGTATTGTACATGATCTCTACAAGAAAACTGCCATATCACCCCCTCCTTCCCTTGCAAATTTTCCTGACCTCTTGCATCTGATCCAATTCATTGCACTCAATCGTCATGTCTCAACTTTCTCTCCTCACGTCTCCACCCCTTCGTGCCTATGACGACCATGCAATTCACACCATTTCACATCATGGGCAATAGGACAGTCTCTTTATAAACACCTGATAGCTCATTGAAAGAAAAAGCACCATCTAAAGGAGAATCAACTGGGAATAAGATCTTTCAAGACAGTAAAATGTTCTTAAGTTTCTTTCTGTCCAGTCCGAGACGTTTGTAATGGTGATGCTTCCCTCACCCCTCACAAAGCTGTATCAACTCTTCCCTTAAAGACAGCAGAGCTATGACAAATTTTCAAGCCCTTCAACTCTTTCATACTCCATAAGTGATATGCAAAGCAGCAATAAAAATCCCTTCCTCGATTAATATGAAAAACATCAATGCATAGGATCAGACTGCTACATGCACACTTTGGCAGTACATAAACCACCCGAATGTAATTAACAGCCTCAGACGGTTAAAAGACAATTTGCTCAGGTATGACTGTCTCAGACACTAACCTCTGGACTCCAGATTGCACATTCCTGATGCACCCAAACTCCTGCAATGCCAAAGCGATCACTTAAAGGACCTAGCAAGCGACCAAGCCAACCAGGTTCATTTCCGAAGGCATCCCACTCACTGTATCCAGGATACGTTCTGTCCTGCGCAGATGCTTGATCTTCACCGACTTTTACAGAGACCGGCAGCAACCAATAAGGAGGTTCTCCATCACTACCACCTCCACACAGCCCACACCTTCTTCCTTCAGCTAGGTTGAGTTTCACTTCATCTTCGAATGTCCGAGCAACAGCTGTTTCATCCAAATCAGCAGTATCACCTGTATTACACGTCTGTAAGTCGTCCCTTTTTACAATGCCACTCGCCTCTGTGCATTTATTTAAAATGGGAAAGACGCCTATCTCTGTTTCCTCAGTACCAAAAGAAAAGCCTGTCTCTCCTTTTAGTGGTTTACTTGCACCACTCTGTTGCTCTATAATATCTGCTGCTCCATTGTTTGCGTTAGAATTATTCACATCACTCAAAGCCACCAAAGGTGGCTGAAGGTCACTACACAATGTGGCAATAGGAGCATTTTCATTAGCCGAAAAATTACCTTGTCTGGAAGCGATCTCTGGCAACAGCATCTTGCTGTTAATGAAATCGCTCACCGTCTTTGTAGAATCAAGCCCTTGCTCGGATTCTTCCCTTATACCTTTGTCTAAGCAATTAACCTTACACTGAAATGCGTTAGCCTCTTTGTGGTCAACAGCATTCGACTGAAAATTGGACGAAGTGCCCATTATTTGCTCAATTGCTTGAATGCATCCTACTTCTTTTCCCTCTTCCGGTTTGCCCATAGAAGATGGTGTCTGTGCCCTTTGAATGATAATGTTCTCCATAACCTCGCATGATTGCACAGTTGGGATCATCCCCCCAGCAGTGCTGGCATTTCGTGCTGTGAATCTTGACCTTCTTTTGGCCTTCTTGGTCCATGACAGAAAAGGTGCTTCTCGTGCTTGTAGCTCGTCCAATGTCCTCCTCTTCTCCTTTTTGCGAGGTTCCTGTAAGTGTTCCTCTGTCCAATCAACAGGATAAGCTTCACAAGCACACACGTCAGATTTCTTGTGACAGCCTGCACAGCAGTCAGCCTCGGCTGCACCCACGAACCTCTCAATAAAACCGTCTTCTTTCATACTGTCCCTACTGCAGTCACCTCCAAGCACACGCATTTCATCACTCTGTTTACTCTCTAAACTATCACTACCCAAAACTCCGTTCTTTTGAATACTGTCTAATCTTCGAAACTTTCTACCGACCATGTCCCTGCTTCGTTTGCTCTTGACCTCTCCTCCAGAAGCACAATCGCTGTCAAGGTGGAATGGTTTGTGCTTTTTCTTGGGCCTTTCATATCCACGCTCCTCAAGACTGAAGGAAGTAAAACTTCTCTTGCGCCTCCCATTTGCAAGGGATTGACAACCACCCGGCAGGTGATTGGCCATTATCCTTGCGGTCGGTCTCCGATGTGGCACCTGAAAGGGTAGACGCCTCAACCTAGCAGCCTCATCCCCTTCGCTTCTAACTCCCGATCTCGATATCTTCCAATCAGCATTCCTCAGCACGTGTCTCGAGGACCCAATTCGAAGAATGCCATGATCCAGAACCTGGCAAGGCAGGGACGATCTCCGCCGTTCTTTGATGCAAGTAGGGTCCGGAAGGGGCCCTGAAATGCCCGGGGAAGAGCTTTTCTCAGGGGGAAGCATGGAGGGGAGAAAAAGATGAAGCAAATGGCAATGGATGAGGGGAGGAGTGAGGAGCAAGGAATCGAAAATCAGCAGAGGATGGAGGGAGGAAAGGAGGGACTAAAAAAGCGGTTCAAGATGGAAGGGAAGGGGAGAAAGCCATAGACATAGAGAGCAGATGACTAAATAGTGTGAGAGCAAAGCATTCAAATGAGGAGACAAGATGAACGTAGATCTGTGATTGATTGTTTCATACGTTCAAAGGAAAAGCTTTGCAGTTGTAGTTTGTTTTGTTTTCTCTCTCTCCATTGTTTTTGTTGGGCGCCAAAATCGGTGATCAAAACTCGATGCTTCTCGGTCCCTTTTACTTCCCCCCAACCAAGCTTTCATTTCAATCAGGGGCATATGCCCCTGCCTCCACCATGGTGGATTTATGGACACAGCCTTTCACTGGTTGCTGGACCCTTGCCTGCCCTTACTTGCCTATGGGCAAGATTTGGCCTTTCGATTGCCATCCATTTGCCACATTAGCTCAAATCTACTTCAAGGGCTTGCAAAAGCTCTCTTGTGCGAAAGGTGAGGGAGTACTAACAACTTTAGAACAGGATATCCTAATTCTGGCAAGGGTTCCTAGGCCACCGGCCACAGAAGAAGATTTGTGTCCACCTCATGAAGGTTTGTTGGCCCATTCCATCTCCTCGAACTACTACACCAATCACACGTTGGTGGCATCAATCAGTAACCTGATGATTGTCAAGTTGGCAACCATCCTCCATGGTGGGTGGGTGGTCTAAACCCACCTTAAGTTGAGAGGACTTTCCTGTATCTGTTAGTGACACTCTGCGAATGACACTCACCCAACACCAATAGTAGCAAGCAAAAATCAAGTCCCCATGTTGGGCCACGAAAATCCTAGCTTAATGAGTTTGTGATTCCAGTCCAACATCCCACTGCTAGACTGTGATATCCAGTAGATGAGTCAGTGCAACCAAGAACAGATGGTGAAATGCACGAACCTCAGACACACGAGGAGGCAACTTGGCCCCATGCCCCGCTGCCCAGCCAATTGATTCCCCAGCACCAACAGTGGTGCAAGGTAGCCCTCTGAGGTTTTGCCTCTTGCATAGAATCTTCTCCCATTATTATAAGAGTATGGGGAAGTGTTCATAGAAAATCAACAACAATGTACATTGAAACTCCAAATTTTCAAGTTTAGGAGAGAAAATTATTTTTGCAATTTCGAAAAAACCTAAGAGTGAAAAGTTATAGGTCTCTCTGTCTACAAGTGTAAGACTTCTCTATGAACACTAGTATGGCATTCCACGTAAAGAAAAATACATCTTTTGTCAGGTGTGCAATTATGACAAGACTCGAAGTAGATGCCTCAACTAACACAACAAACAAAGGTTGGGGGTGATTCCTCTTAGAGAACAATATCTTTTTTTGAAAAATTTGAGCAACAAGCTAGTTTTCTATTGATGGACAATCTAACCAACAAATTGGACATTCTTTACCGACCAGATGCTAAGTTGAGGCTTTCCTTTTCCAAATCCTGCCATGTACCCTTTCTCTCTCCTCATCCATAACCAAGGATGGCTCCACTGAATGACATGTCCACATTCAAATTCAAGGGGAACACATGTAGATCGACAACAGACAATGGCTTCAGTCAATCACATGCTAAGAAGGGCAGAGTAGTCTACATGTGAGATACATTTAGAGAAGTGGAGGTGGGGGTTAGAGACGCAGATGTACTGCTTAGAGATGGGGAGGTGTGGAGTTCCAATTCTTGGAATGCTTAAAACCCTCTCCCCTCTCGTGAGTAGCTCTTCATCATCCCAAATTAGCTCTCCAAATTTGAATTATGTTGTAGACCACTCATTGTCAAGGACCCAACAATGCTATCAAATGGTTATGAGGCACCGATAAGGCTTGCCAGTATCCTTCTTACCTACCTTTCATGAGTATAGGCCCCCTAAGAGAGGCCAAGCATACCTCTTTTGAAAGGATCCACATATGAGAGAGGACGAGAGAACTATGTTAAGGTTTTTTAGAATTAAATACAAATGCATCACCCCAAGAATGAACATTGTATAGAGGACCTAGTAAGGAAGAAGTAGCAACATCGTCTTAGCAAAGGCATTGGAGATGTTGCCATGCATCTCAACAAAAAGAGTTGATTGAAAGTAAGCTACCACAAATCAAGGCTCATGTGCATGAAATAGGGATTTTAGTAGAGGTTATACAGTTGCGCATAAGTCACTCCAACCTATCTCACAATCCCATGTGTGCATCATAGATAGGGTTAACTCCTCTTGTAGCGTTCCCAATAAGCAAGCTTGAAGGTATTCTCAGCCAAGAATGGTGCAAGGACCTTTGATCAAGGAGCTACTAACTTTGATGAGTAGCCGCAAACATTTGGAAGAAGAATATATGAGTATCAATGTTGGTTTAGCACTAATTAGAGGGAAATAATGATTCTTGATCTAATTACAATCCCATTGGTCTCAAGAGAAGAGTGCCCTTGTGAAATCCCAAGTGGTTGAACTTGGACAAGGAGTTTTCCTTACAAGGGACCTTTAACTCAAGTATCTAATTAAGCCAACTAGTGTGATCATGAGATAAATCTTTGTGAGCTTACTCTCATGAGCACTTGGCCCCTTACCATTGGTTCTCCTATGATGTGGTGGCCAAAGCAAGAGACCCCGACCCAAGTATGTGCCACTTAGGGTACCTTCTCAAAACCACCAAAACGATAAAGCAATTCCCTAATCAAGTCCCTCACAAGCACTTAAGGATTTGCAAATCCCTTCTCAGTCAATTATAAGAAGGGTATTTTCACCTCACTCATTCTTGGGTACAACAATAAGTAATAAATGTCAAGATTGGAAAGGTGATAATGAGCAAGCCTATGCCTATCCCCCAGTGTAGGAGAACTATCACTAGCTTAAGAGAATTCAATCAAAACTCAACAAAATATGAGAGTCAAGGATTACTTGCTCTCCAAAACAAACTTAGAGTGTGAGACTAAAGGATGCCTTACTCTCCAAAACAATCTTGAATATTTCGACTCTTTTAAAGATGAACCCATGGGCTACTTAACAAAAGCGGGAGATAAGTTATTTGAAAGAACCCTTCCAAATAGACCAATATTCAATGAGAAAGGGATGTTTGCTTGAATGGGAAAAGCCATATCCAAGAGATTGATTGCCAATAATAGATATACTTAGCACACCGTGGTAGCCAAGTTAATATAATGGGAAAGAGGAAACCATACGATATCTCCATTACTTTTCTCATATTTGCAAAAGGTAAATGGATTAAGTGATGAAGATGCAAAGATAAGTGCCTTCTCCATGTATCTTGTTGACAAAGCCTTGGAGTGACTCATGGACTCGATTGATACAGAGGAGGAGGATGTCAAGACTTTAGTGAGACTTGGTTGATAAAGAGGAGGATGATGTAGAGACTTTAGTGAGGAACTCATACCTTAGGATCCAACCAAGTGGTTTGAAAAATGATATCTCATACTTTTTGAATTCAATAAAACAACTCAAGAATGAGTGTAAGAGACTATGTAGTAGCAAGAATCAAGGCTCGTATTAGTAGGTGTTCTGAGCCCACCTAGACAAAAGCCCTTTACTTAGTTTTTTAAAGATCTTAATGAGCATATATTTTCTCATGTTTATTATTTTTGTGAGAAAAAATATTTGTTTATTTACTGCCCTTAGCAAGTCTAGTTTGATTCGAAGGGTAGATGTATTATCATTGATATCATTCTTCAAGAAAAAACTAGAGTTGTGTCATTTTATGGTCCCTGCTCATCTGCCAAGAGGGCATCACTTTGGTGGGAGCTATTAGATTGGTTGGAAGATAGATTGCCCATTGCTCTTGGTGATTGGAATCAGATTGATAAGTACACTAATACATTTCACTTGCACCACAGAAGAGTGAATCGCCACGGAGAGTCTGATTGATGCCTGTGAATTTATCAATTAGGCTAACTTGAAGCATTTTGAAGGTAATGCTAAAGCCCTTACATGGAGTAATAGGCAGAAAGGGGAGGATTGGAGAGAGCCAGACTGGATTGGTTTTATCCTCAAAACAAGGTAGATGGACCGATTTGAGAGGTAAAGCAAACATCTTATTCTGGCATCAGAATTTTGATCATATGCCAATTTTACTCTCTTTCTTGATAACAAAGGTGAAACCTATTGTAGTAGCTAGCTGGGATCCTTATACGGTTAATATGAGTCTATTCGGCATCCAAGATATTGACATATAAGTAAAGTATGCTTGGAAGAATGCAAAGAATTGGATCTAACAATATTGTTGACCAAAGGTGTAGATGCATGACTACAGGCACTGTAATAGGGGAGTTAATGAATCGGGTGCAACAAGGGCCTATGCTTTTATTTTAGCTGCCATGAAAATCTAAAATCAATGTTGATGAGAAGTCATCCAATGCTAATTTTCCTATCTATTATCAGGCAACTCTTAGATTTGAGGATGACCTCTAGAGAGAGAGATCTAGATAGAGTAGATGAAACTACTTTTAAGAAGAGTAGAAATAGAAGCATCGTTTCTCTTCCACCCATTCTAGGAGTCAAGTCAAAGGACCAACCAATAAGCCACTTTCAAATGAGGAAATTGTCCATAAAGGGGTGGGCCGTCATAAGGTTGGGAGTGCCAAAGGATCAGCCTAGTGAATCGATGACATTGAATGGGCAGATTTTCCCAAAAGGACACTTTGTGTGGTGCCCTTTTTGTGTAGGTAATCACTTTGGAAATGTGTGTCCCATTATGTTGATGATACTGGTTCAAAAATACTACGTCCTCTATGCTATGATTATAGATCATATCTTACAGTACAATCCAAAAATAGGATATCACAGCCAGTAATAGGATACATGGGAACCACATTTAAATTAATGTATCCAATCCCCAACCACTTGGCCCAAAGGCAAATTAAGAAATTACCATGGGGGGATGAATGTATAGGGTGGGATCAAAAGCACCACTACTTCCTTCTTTAGTTCTTCCTCCCTAACCACATGCATTACTCACACAACAATAGTAGCCTAGGTAATGGGGACCAATGTGGAATATGTGAACAAAGATTACAATAGTGGGATGGAACATCAAATGTTGCACTTTATTATGCATCTAATTCAGCATCATGTGAATGTTTGTGGAGGAGTGCCCAACTTTTCCATGATCTGTAATAAGAACTCCTACAAAAACATAAATTGCTTTTTCATGTAGGGCTTGTAGGGTGGGACATCTGTATAAGGAATATCCTCATAGAGGTAGCAAGAACAATTCACAGGAACACCCCTACCTCTGCAGCCCCTTTGAGAATACAATGGTGGCAAAAAGCCATAGGGATACTAAAGAGGGACTTGACACATTGGGTGTAATGACCAAACTACAAGCTACACAATTAGAGCATGAAAAACCAAAATCCACTTGCAAAATAAAACCATAATTAGAGCATGAAAAACCCAAATCCATGTGCAAAAAAAGGGAGAAAACTCTTTTTTTTTTGAAGGGAGCCCCCATCACAAAAGGGGAAGGAATAAATGATCCAAAGTTAGCAAAGGCCTCACCTAATATCGTAAAAGAAGTAAAAGGCCTCACCAAAGTTAGCAAAGGACTCACCTAAGATCATGGAGGAGTAAAAGAATCTACCTCGTAATCCATATGGTCTCTAATACTCATACCACAAAGATAAGAATAAAACCTATGAAAGAGTTTGGAAACGGATGAAAGCTAAACAAACCAAAGAGGCATGATGAGTCTATAGGCACTTAGAATTCACCTAGAGAACCAACTTAACTATGGTCTACCTAAGCAAGTGATGGTGATGCCATGATGCATACTGGACGAACAACCCTAATTTAGAAGCTTTAATGTAGTCCCTCCAGTGCCAATAAGTGAGGACCAAACAACAACGGAAGGGGTTGATGCACCTAAACCTTAGGGTATCAACTAGAAGGATGGGTTGAAGGTTGGGTTGAAGGTTTTCCTAAGGAATCATGTGGTCACCTATGGTGAAGGCCACCTAATCAAAACCATAGCTAGCTAGGAAATCCCCAACCATATTGCTATGTTGGATGGGGGAGCTAGAATGAATATGATCTCCATAGACATTTATAGTCATTGGGGTAGAGTCCATGTGAAAAATTCATCCATTGTAGTTAAATTGGTACATCAAGCCAAGTTTCCCCTCTTGGGAATCATAAGTAAAGTATTAGCCAAGGTGGTTGGATTATTTTTCATGTTCAATTTTGTTGTGATGCATGTACTAAAAACATATGCCACCTACAAGGACATAGCAGGTCAACGGATGAGAATGGCCTAATTACTCCATAATTGTGAAAGCAATTGCATGATAACATGAAAAAAATATAAGTATGTCATGTTTATTGGGAAAACTAAAACAATAAGCCAGTTAACGTAAGATAAAAAACCATTGGGAAAACTAAAGCATTGAGCATCATAGCTCCATGGTTTTGAAAGTGATTGTGTGATGATATTACAAAAATATAAATCCATCAAGGTAATTAGGAAAACTAAAACATTAAGCCAATCGTCATAAGATGAGACACCTTTGGGCTGGATACCACATCAAGAGGTCTAAATGAGAAGGCCAATCAAGTTAGCCCCAAAATGAGGGTGTCCTTATTTGGATGCGCCACCATAAACTTACTTTGAAAATAGGTTGTCAAAAGAATGAAGAAACATAACCCAAGAAATTCACCCACCGTTGGCCAACTCCTTACATTGCTAAAACTCAAAGAATTCAAAACTTATGTTGGAGGAAGATTCAAAACAATTAACCATGATGAGAATAAAGGGCTAACTAATTACTTCCAATCATCATTTAAGAGAAGAAGAATGGTTTTCTATCCTTATTCATCCATGAATACATATTAAATGTCAAATTCATGCAGATGTTAGAATTGCAAAAGGAATGGATGATCTATAGGCTTTCTTACCTAGAAGGGGAGGGAGTTGAGTTGCAAAGTACTACAAATGAGGTCAAAACTCAAGGGAGTAGTGGGGTTTTAAATCCATCCATACAATTTTGATGCTTTCTTTGGAGCAACTCACCGTTGGACATGGTTGAAGGAGTCATGGAAAAGACTACCCAAGAAAAGCTATCTCGCATAATTCATTTTTTGAGGAAGCTATTGAACCATTTTGGAGAGGGAAAGGGGGCTAGACTTTCATGCCAATGGGGGCCTAGTTGCCTTGTCCTTGAAAGTCTAGCCCCTAGGACTGGTTGATTTATAGGCTTTTCTTAGCTATTCCAACAACCTCTCTAGGATGGAGTAGCTATGCAAGACCTGACATGGCATGAGACATCATATTTCTTTGAATCCTAGCAAGTTACCCCCTCATACACATTGGAAGGTGCACTCTAAGTATGTTGAATCTCATACCTATGGCATTTATCAATTACCATTTCAATTGAGATACACCAATTCTATGTCCATGGGATAGGACAAGCAATCTAGATACTTCCAAAAAGTCCTCATCCCATGAGAAATGAAAAAGTGGGAACTCATGTCCCCATGATCTCATGAGCTACTACTTGGGAATCTCCACATCAATGGGAGGCCATTTTTTTGGAATGCTAGATAGAACAATTTGTGTGATTCTTTATTCCAATAAATTCTTGAATCACAAACCCAAGCTTGAGGAGCAAGGAAGTCAAATTAGTGCATTTTTTGTTTCTTTATTCCAATAAATTCTTGAATCATAAACCCAAGTTTGTGAGTGGATGGCTTGACCCCTTCATCATCACTGGGTAAACTATTTAGGGATGTACGTGGCCAATCTAAAACACAAATTTCTTAGGATTTGTGAATGATTCATGGGTCAAGATATATCACTAAGATAATTGGCTCTACTTTGGGCACATAAACTAAACCAACCTATAATGATCCTCATAAAAATTATGGCCATTGTTTTTTTAAAAGGTGTTAAGCTAATCTCAATCAAGACCATATCGATTTTGACAATGCAATCTCAATCAACATCATATAAATTTTGATATAGAAGATTTTGATAATTCAATGATTGCTTCACCTAACACAACACATGATGGAATAGGCACGGCTACTAGATTAGTGGTTGTACAAACTCTAGAGATGCACCTTTACCTATAGTGCCATTGGGTGCACCAAGAACTCACAAGCCATTGCTATGGATGCCAAAGATGTAGTTGTTATGGATGCCTAAGGTGTAGTTATTATGCCTTAAGTTGATACAACACATGTTGGAGAAAATTTGCTTGATGTGCCTAAGATTGAGGAATTTGTTATGTATGGGATAGATTTGGCATATCTCATACGAATACCACTTATTGACATGCATAATATAGTGCATGCTCACATTCCCTGGTGACATCTTTAGAGGTACCTAGCACTATGCTTGACATAGTTATTCTAGTGCCATATGAAGGCACTACTTAGGGCTCATATAGAGCAACCTTATGGTGCCAAGTTTGGAAACCATGTAGAGTTAAATTTATGGTGGCCAGTATGGCAACCATCGTAGGAGATATCATATCAATTGTTGATACTTGGAGTGATCAATATATGCCTTGAGGCTCAAGCTCCAAAAGAAATGCCTTGTGAAGCTAGAAACCAAATTCTTGATGATGATTCCATGCAAGGCATTGATATGAGTTGGCATCTGCTCCATTGAAGCTTTATATAAAATAGTATTTATTCACAACAAAATTTATGACCTCTATGCAATTTCCAAGATGGTGAAGAAACTGCTTGCATTATTACATGGACAAGACATCCATAGGGGGTCATTGAAGCTGCCTTAAAGCTTAGTAACCTATACAATAAATTTACAATAAAAGCCCATTTTCATCCTTGCCATATTAATTGCTCAATAGTGAGAAATTATATTGCATCATTCAATTGTTCAATGTTAACAATTATATTGAAAAATTAAAAGTTAGCCTAACATCTTGATGTTACAGATTTATCTTGGTGCCTTAGCTCTTTCCCATATTGCAAAAAGACAAGTTTTAAAAAGTATCAAACAAAAAGGATATGTTTTATGGTCTGTATATTTTAATCCTCCTTTGAAAGTAGAGATTAAAATACATGTAGCAACATACGATGGGGCACTTCAATGAGCTTTATTTTAAATACAACAAATTGCGTATGTTTAGAAACGCAACTGCTCTTTGACTATTACAACTTCTTTGATGTCTAGCACACTCGTAGTTGTTTGCTCTTGAAGTGGAGATCAAGCAAGGTCCTGCAAAACATAAAAATAAGTTTAAAACTTTAATAATCAAGGATGGCAAATCCAAAAGGAAGAGAGATGCAATTTATTCCAAGGAAGAAGTGAATACAAACCGATTCATTAAGGCTTTATCATGGATGAGCTTCATCAATGTTGATTGCATTGTCTCCATCGCCACCACTAGGGAAGCGGTTAGCCTTGCCTTCTTGGTAAATTGAGTCAACTCCATGTCCACCTATTGTAGGATGTGCTTCACTTGTTGGGTGGTGGCTGGCAAGGATTGCTTGGGCTTCATTAGCATGAAGGCTAGCACTAGGAAGATAACTAACTTCTCCCTCATGCCCACCTCCTCCACCATAGCCGCCACCGTAACCTCCACCATAGCCTTCACCACCTCCACCAAAACCTCTACCACCTCCTTCTCCACCTCCATAGCCTCCTCCACTTCCATAACCAGAACCTCCTCCACTTCCATAACCTCCTCTGTTGCCATATCCTCCTCCACTTCCATAACCTGAACCTCCTCCGCTTCCATAACCTCCTCTACTGCCATGACATCCTGCACTGCCATAACCTCCTCCACTACCATAACCTCCTCCATTTCCATGGTCGTATCCAGCACCATAACCTCCTCCATTTCCATGGCCGTATCCACTGCTACCACCATATCCTCCATGGCCATTGTTACCCCCTCCTCGAGATCCATAGCCTTCTCGAGTGCCATAGCCTCCTCCACCACCATAGCCTCCTCCACTACCATGACCGTATCCACCTTCTCTACCTCCATTGTCACCACCACCATAGCCACCTCCTCCCTTGCCATATCCTCCTCCTTCATGACCTCCAAGGCCATAGCCACTACCTCCATAGCCTCCTCCATCGCCATAGCCGCCTCCATATCCTTCTCCTCCATAACCTTCATGACCGTAGCCGGTGCCGCCATAGTAAGCATCGATCTTTGTTTGCTCCATTAACATCTTGCGATTGGCAACGGCCCCGCTGCAGCAGCTGGCCAGCATTACCGCCCCCACAACCAACACTAGCAGGTACGCTTGTTTGCCACCCATGGCGCTTGTCAACCGATTTATTGCCTGGAGACGATGAGGCTTGTGTGAGCGCACAAGCTGACAACCCATCGAAGGAGATGCTATTAACAAACCACCACGCTCTAGCCTCTAAGTTCTCGGTTTTCGAAGAGTGTACCTCTGTGCGAGGATTTATAGTACAAGGTGCCTCGGTCGACTGCACCAATTTTCAATCACTTCTTCTTGGGCTGTTGAGAGAGCTCGAAGATCTGCAAATCTTGTGTACGTCGACGTGGGGTTGGAGGCCTGCTTTGTCAACCCTGCGCTCCAACTGTAAGTGACTCTGTTGGCCATTGATGCAGCTATGTTAACAAAATCAGAGAATTGAAAGCAGAGGAAATGTGAAGCTGTTGTGATTTTAAACAGCGTAGTAGCTTTATAATCCCACCGACAGCACCTGCAGTCCTGTACTTTCTAGCTGTCCGCACGCTCCAAGATGGAGAAGGCTGGACTCGGAAGCAGGATTAGTCAAAAGAAGATTCACATCTGCATGCTACGCATCACTAATAGATGTTTAATCGAAAGATATCCACCGCTTTTGGCGAAAATTTCAAAGCACTAGATCAGTTTGGATAAAGACTTGTGACAAATTAGTCCATATTTGCAAGCACCCCTCCGTCAAAAGGATATGCTCCATTCTCTTAACAACAAGGGAAATCATATAAATGATGAAAATCATTCATACGGCCTGCCCAAGATCCAAAATAAGGAAAAAGAAGATGTAGCATGGAAAAGAGGGTGGAAAGCTGTGTGTGTGTGAGAGAGAGATTTCCACCAAAAAAGTGTGTGTGTAAGAGAGAGAAAGAGGGTGTGACAAAGATGAGAGAAAGTAGAGAAAAAGATGGAGAAATTTAAGGGATGAAAATAAACCTTAAAATTATGAATTTTCCGAAGGAAACCATCCCTCTACTAAAGCCTACCCTCACAGGACAGGCCAACTAGATTGCTTGGCCAGCTGGGCTCTTGATGAATACTTCTCTCTTTTGCTATCTTGTTGAGGTTCACATGAGTCACGTTGTCAGAAATGATGCAGAAGATTGATGTTCAATTGCATGCAACCTTTTCTAGAGATTTCGTTATCATCCAGTCCTGCTTGCACTTGATGTTGTTCATGTCGACAGTAAAACGTAGTTTTTCTTTTTTTTGAAGAAAGACAAATTCCTATTCTTTGCACTGTAAGCAAATCTATTGTCATTCCACTTCGAGCGAACGACGGGGAGATGTATTTCAGAAATGTATAAATAATAAATCAAAACCAAATTGAGATAGAAGCATGCAACTGTGACAGGAATAATCCAAACCCAAAGCTGCATTGCATGTACGACAAAAGTTCCAGCACCATTTGCAACTTCATTGGATCCCTTTTTTCAAAGGCACAAATGTTTATTTTTTGGGTCAAATTATGTTCCTACGCTTTAGAAAATAGTACTTCCGTGCTCTAGCCGGATGGCCCTCGAGCGTGTTGTAACCTAATTTACCTACTGTGTTGTGGCTCCTTATGTAGTACTGCTCTAAAGTTCGTGCTTTGTCTACAATGTCTGTTGTTTCCAAAACTTTGATTTCGAAATTTTATTTGAAGGCTTGTAACGCTGCAAGTCCTCTTTCATTTTCGCCGGTGGTTTTTTATTGTGCTGTTCCTCCGCGGCAGGTCCGTCGTGCTCCCTATGTATTTTCTATTGTTGGGTTTGCACATGATGCAGTAGACGATGAGGCTCGCACGATTCCCTTGCGTGGGCGCTTCAGTGGAGGCTCCTCCTTCATCTCGAGGCTCGCATCTTTCAATGTCGTACCGGCGTAAACATTGACAATTACGTTAGTCATCGAGGTTTTCGGTCTTTTTTTTTTTCGTTTGAGGTCCATAATAGAATGCATTTATTTACTTGCCCTGGTTTTTCTTTGTTGGCGTGAAAGGATCGTTTCCAACACCGAAGCGCTCCTCGTATAAGTCCCTGTCGAAAATATACGTAAGCTTCTCCATTGTCGTCACCGGGTGCGTCGCGTCATGCGTCCCTCCAAATTGTTCCATGAATTGTTCGAGTATAGCCGTTCCTTGATCGCGCGTCATGTCCCTCAGCAACTCCAAGGATACGTTGTACCCGTAATGCAGCAGCTCGCACGCATACGCTGTGATCCCTTTCGTCTTCGTGTCTAGTAGCTTCTGCCCCTCCAAACTTTCCATCATCCTATCGGTCTCATCGAACTCAATGTCAAGCTCGACAAGGATCTCTTTGAGGAGTCCTGTAGGAGAAGTGCAATCCATGATGAGTTTGTTGTTCTTGCAACTCGTTAATTCTTTTTCTCAATTGTTGCGGTTTTTTTTAATTTTCGGAAGCATTACGTACCATTTGCGAATCTCAAGCCTCCCGGCTCTCTTTTAGCTGGCAAACGCCTATTGCAGTTGTCAATGAAGTCGCGTAGTTCCGCATACATGTTGAAGCCGTTGATGTAAGCTCCCGGATGTTCTCCTGCATTGTTTGCTAGCCGGAATTGCTTTGTGGTTAGGAAGAACCTCCTCTTTGCTGGTGGAGGTTTTGTTGCCTTTGCGTTGCTTTTGTATAGCTCAAATAGCTGCTTGCAAGCACGACTTATTACATTGTCTTTTCAAATGAGCCATCTTTTTAAATCTTCAAGAAAAAAGATTCTTTCATGCTAGTGGAATTTACCTTGTCTGCGTCCATGTCTTATGCTGCAATGTCCTGAGCTTTCTGATTCTTCGCACCTGTTCTCGACAACAGACAAGATATTAAAACCATTTTCCTTGCATGCATGTTTGGTGTAACATATTCATGACTTGTCTCTGCCTTTTTCAATCTCTGGTAGTGAATACCTTTATGCACGTGGTTGTGTTGTCGGCTGTGAGAACTCTCGTGAAATTGGTCTGAATATGTCTGGATGTGGGCAATGTAGTATGCGCAGCCTCGTTCTCTCAGTCACTCTGGACAACATCACGTATGCTAGGCCAGGGGCAACAAACACTCCTCGAAATATGAGCATGTGAGCACGGTCGCTGTTGTGTCCACGACGACAGTGATACCGTTGATTTCTCCCCTACTAGTTGCATTGATGCTCTTGATTTTGCACATTGCTCCATTTGCGGCACCTATTGCGAGGTCGATGTTTTCCGTTATCATCGCCTTCGCCTCCACGCAAATTTTTCCTATCTCGTTGAAGCTTTTGTCCTCCAACCATTCTTTGAGAGCTGGTTCGCTCGTGGCGTTACTGTGTATTTGAACATGCACAATCATCTCGGGAGTGTTGAATTTCTCCACAAGCTCATCGTTGAAGGTAGCGACATCAACTCTGTGTGTGCAAATGATGGTTGTTTCGGCATTGATGAAGTGGCATGCACCTTCCTTGTCGACAATGCACTATCCCAAATAGTCGGAAATCTCGTCAGTTGTGGGCGTCCTGAGTCTTATGGTATGCAAGAATGCCAGGAACGGCATGTCTCGTGCATGTCGCACCGAGAATTGCATGTGGTACATTTTCACTTGAACCCAGTGCGCGGAGGACGTGATGTGGCACGGCTCGTAGAGATCCTCACGGTGTTTGCAGACTGGCGGTAATTGCACCAGGTCACCAAAAATTATGAGCATTTTGTGTCTGAATGGCTCATGCAATGTGCCATTAGTCACATTGACGATTTGTCTTACCACGAGATCGAAAGTCATCCTTGTTAGCATGGACATCTCGTCAATGATGATCGCATTGGCTTCCTTGATTGCGAGGTGTCGCTCATCCGTCTCATGGATGTTCAGGGGGTACTGACTGCTGTGCACAAGGATCTTGAATTGGTAGTGTACAGTGGTTGCAATCCCGCTCAGCCACGTCGCAGCCGCCCCTGTCGATGCACATAGTATTTTGCGCTACCAGATGTGAAACATAGTACCGTATCAAGAAGCTTTTGCCACTACCTGGTGTTCCACAGACAATGTGCAGCCCCAAGCTTGTTGAAGCTAGGCTTTCGAAGACTCTTTATTGTTCTACTGTCAATGCGACATTGGCGACGGTGCGAAACTCGGCCATTTTTTCCAACATCCTCGCGCGTGTTGGCCCTTCGACGGTTTGCTAGTCGATGTTAGGCGCTTCCATCGGCCAGTCTCGGATGATCGCAACCTTTTGCAATATCATATTGATCAACTGGTCCATGTGGTCAGTCGCTAGCAAGTTCCTTTGCGTGTATTCGGTCACATACATCTCGAGGTCCTCGTTGCTCAATATGAGGCCGCGCATTTCACATTTGACAAAGTAGGATCTAGCTGTGTTGGCAGGTGATATGAGCTCTGTTTCATTCCTGAAGCTGAGTTTTTGCAAGAGCACGTTGTAGAAGTACCCCTCTGGTTGATGTCCAGGGTGGTAGTCAGTGAATCTGACTACTCGCTCACATTTTGCGATCCTGTTGCCTAAGAGGTCAAGACCGACTGTTCCACGTTGCGTTTCCTTGGGCTTTCAGATCACATATTGCCTATGGTAATCGTAGAACGTGCTATCCTCGATGACGCTCGGTCTCTCACAGTATATGTCGACCGGGTGCAGGGTGACGTTGTTTCGCGAGATGATGCGTTGTCTTAGAGATGGTGGCGAGGAGTCGACATAGTGAACGGTCTCGTTCCTTGTGATTGTCGGTATCTGCATGCAGTTTAGCACGGCCTCTGTTGGAAAGGTTGGTTTTGATAGGAGGCTTGCGGCGATGAGTTTTAGCTTTACTTCGTCGAGATGTTACAACCCCAAACACGAGGCGTCTTCCGAACGGATGTTCAGTTTGCCCATTGGTTCAGATTTCATCGCGTACTTGAGGAGGTAGTGAGAGATTGAAGAGTTTGTCACCCGCTGTATGTTCATGTGTGCACCCCACAACAGTAACACGGAAGGGTGGTAAGGGACGACGTTTCGGTGCTCATGTCCCGGCCGGTAATACAACCAACGTTGCGTCAGAGGGTTGAGGATGGGTTCATGTTCTGGCTGTGTTGCGAAAGGGAAGCCGTGCTTGCAACTGTGGTGTGACGGTCTGACGTAGCATGCTTTCCTGCATACGTGCAACTACTTCCTGAGAACTAGTTCTCGCAGCCTTGTGTTTCGAGGATCCAGGGCCTCATCCCTGGGGACGTAAGCCATAATCTCATTTGCAATTCACTGACGGTCATCATGGTGGGCCCACAATATGACATGGGTGTGTAGGGAGCCCCTGTTTTGTATCTCATAACGAACGACATGGTGTTGTATTCGGCCAAGCAGACCATCGGATGAAAGCAAATGCTTGCGCATGAACATGTGGAAGCGTGCGTGGAAAAGTGCCACACATTCAACAGGACAGTCCTTCCAAGTGAATTGCGCATTATAATGTGTTGCAATGCTCTCGATCACATTAATTTCTTGCCACCGTGTATCGGTGACCTCGTCTGCAGTGAATGTTAGAAAGAAATCTGGGAGGCCCCAAGCATCGACCATCGTTATGAGGTCCTTCAGTTGCCGTCGATGCCACGATGGGGACCCCGGCACTGTTGATGGCATGTTGTAGCGAAGCACGTGTCTCATTGCGTCTTCATCGGTCGTGGCAGGGTTGGCTTTCCTATATTGGTCGATGTCTCATTGTAAGCATGTAGAGTTACTTGAATTGGCAATCATCACTGCTTGTTTTAACTAGAACATGATCAACAAGTACGGCTTGTAGAGCGTGTAGATAGAGAATAAGGTGCATATTCTCATTTTCACATAGTTGCTGAACTGTATGCAGCCATCATAGTAGCCCCGTCCGAAAGGGAACAGGAAGGGGAACACTGCTGACTCCATGGTTATGTCAACGCACGCACTGCCAGCTGCTGCTACTCCGTCGACGTGGAATGAAGCGACCCTCTCTGAAAGCATTTCTGTACCCCGTAGCTGTATGGAGGCAAACTCATGCTTGTCCCTTGCATCAAAGGCGCGACGGTTCGCGGGGTCCACCATGTTTTGCAAAAGTAGGAGCTCAGGTTGAGATTCCGCTATTGACATTAACTCGAAGGGAGCTGTCTCATCGTGTAGTTCCAAGATACCTGCAATGGTTTGAGGACTCAAGATGCACATACCCATCTTGATGTCCGCACGCTCTGCTAAAGAATTGTACTTGCGCAATATTGGATTGTTCTCGATGTTGTATGCGAGCACACCTGACAGCTCGTTCGTCACGATTTCTTGAGCCGAGCTTAGTGGGACGTTTTGCCAAGATATCAGAGGATTGTCTAGTAGTGACCTTCGATCGAGTGTGCCACGAGCAATCGCATTTGCAGTCGTCATAACTGAAATGGATATATCTATGATGCTTAGCAGTTGCGTGTGGAGGTGGTTTGTTTTAAGCAACTGCCGAGAGTACTGTGGCATCAACCGCACAATGTATCTGCTCCGCTGGGCATCTCATGTGCAGCTTTGGCATTTCCAGTAAGTCACTTGCATGCCCATATTCTCGCAGGCATCCAAAAGTATCATGTTTCCGAGTGCGGCGCTGTGGCTCGAGATGCCTATGCCTTGCGAAGAAACGATCCTTTGGTTTGCAGACAGTAGCATGGTTATGCCACAGACACCGCAAATTTGAAGGCTAGAGAAAGTAGCCGCACAATTACTAACCCATTGATTGTATCTATCTGCGATGGTCAACCACGATGACGTAGCTGGCCTCAAGGACATCTTTCTTGATGTTATATCAAGTTGAATAGCTCGACCTCTGGTTGCTCTGAGCGTTGACGAATGGTTATGTTCGAAGGAGTTTCTGGTGGTCATTTCTACATCGTGACATGAATCGATGTCATATGTTCGGGTTTAAACACCTACAGGGATTAATAATAAAAACCATTCGAAACTTTGCTACAATTTCACTCACGTGGTTTTGTCTAAACGCAACAGGAAAAACAAAATGGACTGAACCTCTATCTTTAGAAGGTGAAAGAATTGATAAAATAACTTGAATCAAGCAAATACATTTTGTTGTGCGTACCTTTAGGAGAAGACACTCGTTTGGAGGCTGTAAACATCTTGAAAATAGAAGTTTTGTAGACATGATTAGTATGTTGGTCGAACCAAGCAAATGTAATGTTCCCTTGCGGAAACAAAATGTGTGAAGAAGTGTGCGTGCTCAAGATGAGGTGTTAAAAAAAAAAAAACCATACGTAATGTATGGTGGAGAGCCGACACATGTCTCTCCAAAAATTATATATCATAGGGGAACGTGCCATCCCCCCGTTTCGAATAGTCACCTCCAGTGTTGGAGGTATAGCGCATTAATGCGGACCAGAGCAACAGACGGTGCAGAAACATTTCAGAATTGAAATGACCATACATTCTACTTACGTGGAGTATCCTTTGTGACATCCACAGCTCGACGAGAAGTCGCCTATTTCTTTGCTGGAATGTTGGAATCTGAAAAACAATCATGATTAGTCAATATGCATTCCGCATGTTCTACATGTTTGGATATGTTGGTTAGCATATGTGCAATTTCCTAAAGATGATAAATTCAAGCACAAAAGCTATACACAATCCAACGATCAAAGATGTTCAAACCATCAAGGTAATCATCTTCACACATCTTTGAGCAGTTGTAGTTACAATTTTTGCCTTTGCAAGATTCCAAAAAATTACGACTATGGAAATATAAAAGTGCGTATAAATAACATCTTATTATATCTAAAATGATTCACTATGTCCATGATCTTATGAGTTGGCAATAGTTATCATTGACACTTTTGCAAACTTTGATCAGATCGCAACAATTATTGATGTTTGCAACTATTCATAAAGATTACAGGGATATAATCAGAGAAGGAGATACTTTAATAACATTACTATATGACAGATTGAGATCTGGGGATATCATTCAAGGTCTTCCAAAAGTTGAGCAGTTGTTGGAATCTCGTTCGATCGCTTCTGTTTCAGCGGGAATCGAAGATATTTCTAGAAAATGGAATAGGGGTGTTATACGACTAATTGGGAATCTTCGGAGTCATTTTTTGAGTGCTAGAATAAGTGTGGAACAGCGTCAATTGGTTCTGATTGACTAAATTTGAAAGATTTATGGATGTATATCCGTCTATATTAAACCCCTTCAACAGATCAATGCTGGTTTATAAGATGAAGGCTATCCTTCTCGTATTCCTTCTCCTGAGAGTTTAACATCCCCCTACCTACTCAAATCTCAAACCCTCTGTAGCCTCGAGCATAGCGTACCTCACAAACTCTACCTTGCCTCCTTACCTAGCTTCCACAAAGATTTGCTGTGAGAGGAGAGCTCTCTCAACAAGGCCCTACAACATTTACTTGAGCATCTCTACCTCGCTATCAGTCTATACGCCATGTTTCAAGGGGACATCTTCACAGCTCTGGCGTCATTGCTTCTTTGATGAAAGACAATCACGAAGCCTAGTCCAAGCAGCACTTCTTCTTGTTATGTTCATAAATTTTGACACTGCAAAATGAAAGAAATCGTTGGCAAAGATCAAGCGTGCCCTTCCCCCTCCCCAAACCTGCCAGAAACGAGTAGCCAAGAAGATATAATAAATTGCGAGGATGATGACCACCTTGCAAGGAAGGCAACCGCCTTAGAAGATACGCTCACTAGGAGTACCTCTCCCTCCCTCAAACAGCAATACAAACTCACCCTGGTCATTCTAAAAGGCCGAATTTGAACTACGTCTGAACGGAAATAAGTCCCAACTTTTAAGCTCCTAATGTTTAAATATGGTTGAGAAAGCGGATGGCTTAGTTGAATTTGAGAGCTTTCCACTGCGCTTGAACCTTGCAGATAGAAAACTTATAGCGAACCTTGTAGATTTTTGTCCACGAAAAGGTTTTGGGACTCTGCGGGCACATACGTAGAAGGGTTCTAAAGGAAATCTACCAACATCATTTTTCTTGATTGACAAGTTACCATTTGTCAAGTTCTCTCCACCACAGTGTGATTGACGATTGACCATTTTCAAAGTTCCCTCCACCAAGCAAAGTCTTTTGAAAATCTTCTACAAAGCCATCTATGCTTGTCAGCCCCGCCATGCTGTTTCAATATCGCTATCCTTCCAATGGCCTCATCTAAGGAATGAGGAACTTATTGGTGTGTGGCAACGCCATTGGGAGGATCTAGATCGATGGGAACACAAAGCAAGAACAGACAAAAGAGAGACTAGTACACAGTTGGAGCCAAGAAGAAAAAGGGACACAAATAAAGAAGAAGAGGACCTGAGCGATGAACGGTGATCAAGAAAAAGCAAGTACAAAACCAGCAATGAAAAGTAGTTGCCAAACCACCTAATTTTGAAGCTCGTCCATGTCGCATGGCCAAAAGATATAATCTCGATTCGGGCCTTGGCTTTTTACGCAGCTTTTCAAAAGCTTTGAAAGCTTTTGGGCTTTCATAATTTAAAAAATCTAAGGGTGTATATTGTGCCATGTGAAGCACAGGATTTCAGAATTTTTGATTCGGGCCTTGGCTTTTACACAGTTGGCTTTTTACGCAGCTTTTCAAAAGCTTTCAAAGCTTTTGGGCTTTCAGAATTTAAAAAATCTAAGGGTGTATATTGTGCCATGTGGAAGCACTGGATTTCAGAATTTGAAAAAACGTCCTAGTGCTGGCCAAGTAAAAATGCATGAATGAAAGAAACACATCCAACTCACATCCACTAAATAAGCAACTATTTTTTGTTACAATATAATTGAATACCACACAAGTGTTGATCCACTATCTTGTAGATGATCTAATCCAAATGTCTCAAACAAAAAAATCCATCCTCTTAAATAGCGAAATTTTCTTCAAGGGTGACACAAATTGATTTCAATCATCTTAATCTCATATTAGGAGCCTTGCACAAAAACCTCATCCTGACTCTAATCTTTGGAAGTCATGTTCATGTATACCTCATAAATACCTAAATTTTCTTAGTCATCTTAATCTCATACGAGTACTTTGCATGGGCAAAGATGCATGGCCATCCTCAACCACTCCCCATCTGAAGGTGGATCTTTGATTCTTAAATTGCAAATCAATTCACCTTGCATACTTGGATTGGATTTTGAAATTTTGGCTAAGTGTTAACCCATGGCTCTAAGACCTTTCATCTGCTCCTTTCATTCCATTAAGCTTCCATCTCCTCCTTCCTCGTGAAGGTGACCTTCCATCTCCTCCTCTAAGACCTTTCATCTCCTCCTTCCTTCGGAAGGTGACCTCTACCTCCTCCATTCCATTGACCTTCTATCTCCTCCTTGCCCCTAAAGTTGCCTCTTGTCTTTCCACCTCCTCCCCAAAGCCTGTCACTTGTCTTTCCACCTCCTTCCCCCTCCAAGCCTTCATCCAAGAGCTCCTTCTTTGTGACACGTGGTAGGCTCTTCTCCTCCAAGCTGGCACGTGTCCTCTCTTTTTTATTGGGGTGTCTGTGGTTAATAGGTTAAAGATTAGGAGCCCTACAAAAAAACCTCATTCTCTCTCTAATCTTTGAATGTCGTGTTCATGTATAGCATCATAAACGGTGGCCACCTTAACCTTTTATTTCCTTGCTCTCCACCACAAATGGGGCTAACATGCTTATATGAACTTAGAAGATCTCTTGCCTTCCTTCTTGCTTCTCTCGATGTTGTTGAAGGGTCTTGCTATTGACATTGTCACCTTGCTTACTTAGCTTAGTAGTAACAACCTTATGTCAGCTATACCTTCCTCTCTTTTCCAAATAGATAAAAGAAAATAGAATCTACATTGAATACAAAGGGGGGCGAGGGTTCGGGGGGGGGGGGGGGGGGGGGGGGGAGAGAGAGAGAGAGAGAGAGAGAAACAATCTTACTAAAATGTTTTTACTATGATGTTTATCTATATAAGAATATAGTCTGTTTAGCTTGTCAGCAAAATTTTCCTTGATTTTACGAGTACTCAAAGAGGCATTATTCAAAACATTTTGTTCAGAATAGACTAAACAAAATTATATCTACATTGAGTGCTAAGGAACATCAGCATGTAGAGAGGAGAGAAGGAGTGTGATGATCAGAATCAAGTGTGTTGCTTAGAATTGCTACCGTGTATTGCTTTATTCCAACTTAAAGTGGATACATAATAACTTAGACTAATTAAGCATTTACCAAATTGTTGTCTAGGTGTGTAGCTCACAATTGTCGGGCTGTATTACTTGATAACAACTATCCCAATTGCATGTGTTGTTTATGTATATTCAGGACAAAAGTCAGAAATTGCAGCAACTATCCCCTTTTTCTAATTTGAAGCAGCAATTGGATTGTTGTTTATGTATATTCAGGACAAAAGTTACAAAGGGGAATCATATGATGGTGTACCTATTTGTGGTTTCATGTTCTTAAGTTACTCCATGGAGCAACTTTCACAAGTTTATGTTAGTTTGAATTTTATAGTTCGTGACTGTTCATGTTTATAGTTATATTTCATTGAGTAGTATTTGTTTACATGTTTCTTTATGGGTTTGTCTTTAAGATTGAGATGGCTACAAAGTTTATATTTCATTGGGTCTTTTCTAACATAAATTTCCTTTACTTATAGTATTCACATTTTCGTCCGTTGTTTAAAAGATTCTTTAAATCGTTTGCATGTCTTAGATTCTCAATATAATTAATCTGAGACTTGGGGATGAGTGGATGGCAAAAGCAATGTCATGGAGATGGGTCATAGAAAGTTTTGCCACCCTCCTCGAGAAGCTAAACCTTATTGCACTTCATGAGGCTCCAATCTAGACAAAAATCTTTTGGTTGTCTTTATTGGAAGCTAGCAAAACCATGAAGTCTTTGTATGGTCTCCTTCGTGGAGCCCATTTATACAAAGTGTGAGTACACTACTTGTTTACTTGAGTTTGTGATTCTATTTTTTATCATACCATCTAGATAATTATCGATTGTGTTGGTTTAGATGACTAACACGTGAAGGCACTCTCTAAAACATATACCAGAGGGGCCCTTGTATTCTACAAGACTTCTATGACATTCCAGGCATTGTGGCTCTTCCTACTAATTGTGGGCTAATTGTACATTGCATGAGTTTTATGAGGAGGTAAAACTCGATGCTAGGAAGCACATGTTTGATCTTGAGTGTAGGGTTGATAGAAACGACAAGAGTGAGTACGCTGCTGACAAAATTTGATTGGATACACATGGCTGCATAGCAGTTTGTGTTTAGGTACTTGGCTACAACCTCCTTCATTTGGAATGATTTTAAGTTAAAGTTCTAATGTTGGAAAGTTTGAAGCTTGTGTATTGAGGTGAACCTCCTTGATTTGGAATGGATTTGCCCAATGTATGTATAAAACAGAGCAATGATTTTTTTTTTAATCTTTTTTTTGTCAAGGTTCTTTTCGTTGATGAGAGAAAAGGGTCATTTATCAAGTACACCACATCTTGCTCTCGCCAATGGTTGGCATTAAATAAAGAGGACAATTACATGTATCCACATCCCATGCATCACCTCCCCAAATGGGAGTTGGATACATGTCCTTGGTGGATAGATATGGAGGACTCTTTTGTCATGGAGAGGGAGGAGGGGTTACATGTGGTCTTCAAGGCTGAAGAAGTTGCAAAGACCCCGAGTGAGAGAAGGACTCGAGAGGAGAGCCTTGCTTCTCCATCTATGACAGTAACCCTAGATGCACATATAGAACCATCTATTTTACTTCTTTATTAGTGTTGCATTTAGTGGTTGCTCTTCTTAAAAGCATTGAATACTCATCTCGCAAGAGCTAGAATGCAGGAGGAGATAGAGGATTCCGCTTCTATAGTAGGGGAGTCCACTTCTAGGAGAGGTGAATAACTTTTCAGTTTGCGTTTTTATGATTGGATATATGTTCACATGATTTAAGTTGAAAAGTATAAAGTTACATTTTACTAAGTTGAAAAAAGTTCAAGTGAGCTTTTCAAATTGCATCTTATATTTTGTGTTTTATGGAAGTGTATGCTTGTGATAATTGAGTGGTGCATGTTTAAAATATGAGTATGCTTCTCAAATTTGTATGCAGATCGTGTAGCAGTCAAAGCCAGAGTTGTTTTGAAAAAACAACTTAGATTTGTTTACTTGGCTGACCATGCATGTCATGGTGCAACCCTTGTGTTGGGGACCATTGATGCATAGCGGTGGTGGCAGATTAAATTGCCATTGGCCATGATTTTGCATTGGCTTGCGAATCCCACCCTTTGTGGACATACATGCACATATGTCTTCATGTAAATTGAGAGGACAGTCTTATGTGCGGAAGGACAGATCCATAACTTGGGTTGTTGATTTGAATTTCTTGGATCTGCCCTTTGGTGGGGACCATGTCATGCCCCCCTCGTGTCCACTTTGGGATACTTTGCTGGAGGACCACGTGTGCTATGGGTTATCATTATCGGCATCCACCCTATCAGATGAAGGGTGGTTGGTTGTCATGGTAGCTAGTGGAGGTAGTTTATATGGTTGTTAGTCTATTTTTGCAAGCATTTTGTGTTTATTTTGTGGTTTGTAAATAGTGTCAATACCTTGGCTTTCAGGGGAGAGTATTAGTTAGCTGGAGCACTATTGTCGAGTCTCAGAGCTCCATATTGCACGATGCATTGTAGTTGTGTATCACACCTTGTTTGGATACTATAAGTCGACTGTATCACACATTGGGGTGATGCTTGTTTTAAACTCTATTTCCATCCTTCTTATTACATTGGATTTTGCATGTAATTAATTTGGTTTTGATGTTTGCAGGCTTGTACATCGCACATATTTCTACTGCATCATCGAGGGATGCACCCTCGAACTTTTATTGATCGCGCTTCCCCATTTTTCGAGGCCCTTGGCATGTAGGTGACAGATGATGTGATGTACCACTACATCCTCGATGATGCTCGGGGGACCATCACGGCATGGATGCCTTTGAGGGGAGGCATGCAGAGGAGCCATATCTTCCTTTGGTGCTTTTTGGAGATGCTTTGTGCTCGAGAGGGTATCTGTGTTGAGCTAAGATGTGACACATCCCCATTTCTAAAGGCATGCCTTAGCACAGAGTGTGCTTGTGCATCCCTAGATGTGGATGATAGACTAATGCGCTCGTACGTTATTCCTTTACTTAGTGCTAGTAGATAGGGTAGGGAGGACATCACAGCACAGGGTGATGATGAAGTGGACACCAATGCTAGTCTTGACCCTTTTGATGACTAGTGAGCACCTTCCATCACACTGGAAGGTGTTTCATTTATTCATGGACAATGTTTTTGGGTGCTGCTTTGAAGCTTCATTTCATATTGGAACTTGACCATTTTGTGTTCTCCTAAAATGTGATTATGAGTGCGTGAAACATAGAATATGCATGACTATTTATTCTTTTAAATATACCATTTGTTAGTCTAATTTTATATATGAGTGTGGATGTTTTTTTTATGTTGTCTTAGCAAAGTTTGTTGCCAATTTACGCAAAGGCGAGTGCAAGGGCTATGGTTAATGATCCACATTGTGAGGAGACTCAACCAAAGCATCAGCTGAGGAGAAACATCTTTATAGATGATGAGTGTGACTCTGAGTGAATATTGACCAAGGATCACATTTGCGATTGGTGTAGGAAAATGTTTTATTGATGAACATGGATCCCTTTTGTGGGCCAATTTGTTGCTTGCTTTTTCCCTCTATGATGACAATGTAATGATCTATTTGATTTAGTTCGAGCAATCAATCGTGTTTCATCATGCGATAATCTTAAAGTCAAGTGTTGTGTATAAGATGATGTGTTTGTTTGCTTCTAGTGTCATTAGTTTTTTTCATTGGCCATCATGAGTGTGATTGCTTTTTTAATATGAACTATCTCGCAAAAACATGGGTAAGGCATTGACTTTAAATTTTTGCTGAAATAAAATCAATCATGGCGTGGGAGCTTCAAGTCATATGGCTAATGAAGAAAACATGTTTGATTATCCATAAACCCTAAACATTAAGCATATTAAATGATGGTCTTCATGTAAATGCCTACTTCATTTAGAGGGATTCACTCAGAATTTGCTTCGCTCAAAGTCTAGGAATCCTCAATTTGATAAGTGACATCTTGGGGTGCTAAATATAAAGACCAGGCTCTACAAATCAATCTTGGGTTGATTTGATGATTGCTCCCCCACACACAAAGACATACACAACCCATACATACTTTAAATCAACCTCACATCAATTTGAGAAGTGCTAGCATAGCGTATTTAACACAATGAACATACTATGAAAATTGGCCTTAGGACGATTTGATGAAAATTGAAAATTGACCTTAGGTTAATTTTATGATCACTCACACACAAATTAGTTTTCTCAAAGCTGAGAGTTTTTCCAAAGCAACACAACAAATTAGTCAAGCTTTTCAAATTGACCTTGGGTCAATTTGAAGATTACTCACACACACCTACATAGATGAACACACACACGTACACACACGTGCACAAACATATTCTAAGATACACCTACATACACATCAAATCGACATTGAGAAGTGATAGCATAGGGCATTAACCACAATGGCCAAGTTATGTAAATTGTTTTGATGATCACTCACACACAAAAACACATGTTAAGAGCTTTCAAATCGACCTTGGGTGGATTTGCACTTCTGTAAAATGAAGTCTACTAGTAGACTTTGTTAATGCATCCAACTCATTCCATTCATCCTCAGACATATCTGCAGGCTTAGCTTCAATCTCTACCAAGGGTTTAATCTACTTCTTTTGAATAAGCACATCCCTTATCTGTTCTTTCCACAAAGAAAAGTTTGTCCCATCAAACTTTTTAATGCTGAAAAACTCCTTTTTAGACATGGAAGAGGATGCCATGATGCAAATTAAGAAAAATCCCAAATGCTAGTACCTGCAAGAGAGAAATCACACCAAATATTAGGTGCACCCAAATATGTCTGTCTTAATGAAGGATAGTGTCACCAAAACTCAAGGCTCAAAGCATCAAAATGCATCTAACTCATGTGCATATACTATGCATCCATATGAGCAAATATGGCCCAAAAGAAAATGTCAACCTATAATGACAAAACAATGGCAAACCCAAGAGCCAAATGCCTCAAGCATAAACATCATCCATGGGCATAAGCGTCAATAATGTCTCATCCAAGAGAGCATAAAATAGCATCCAAGAGTGCATCAACTGCAATGTGTCAAAGTTGTCCCTCAGCATAAAATAGCATTTGTGTGCTTAACGTCCATCAATAAAGCATCCCACAAGGCAATCTGGGCCTATCAACGCATCTAACAAGGATCACAATGCATCCAAATGGCCTATAAAGCATCCAGTGCAACCCAATGCAAACCACGAATAGTGCACATGGCTCAAACTACAACCAGAGTGATCTGCATAAGGTATATCCAAGAAATCACGGCCCCACGGCAATGACCACTAGTGAAAATAGAGCCTGAAATGCCTCAAAACATGGGTGTCACTACATAATCAGACTCAGCGAGAAAATTTACAAATATCTCTCGTCTGCAAGAACTCCAAAATCCCAACCGATGAATGGGAAATAGGGAGTCAACCCTTGCAATTGACCTATAATCCAAAAATCAAAGGTTTGAATCGTTACATGGATTTTTGACAGAGAAACAGACGATTTGGTGCCTCAGAGAGATGAAAGTTTTTCAAATCTCCACGGAATCGTGTAAGAGGTGGCAGGTAGGGGCTTTTTGGCCTCTGAAACTCAATGAAACAGATGGTTTTGAAAATCGTGGTTCTAATCACCGGGTCCAACACACTGACCAAAAAACATTTTTGCAGATAAGTTGTTTGTAAACACCACCAGAGTGCAAATGAGGAGCAACACATAAGTTTTAGAACCTCTTGAGTCCAGCAGAATTGAAAGATCTGCAAATGGTTGCTTCAAACTCGAGTTCTAACACACTGTAAAAAAACGTTGAAGCAAAGACAATGAGACAGAAATCCAACAAAATAATGCCAAGTTCAAGAATAAAGGTGTTTTTGAACTCCTGAAGTGTAATGGACACCAAAAGTAGTCAATGTTTACCTCTACATGTCATTCCAAACTCTCAGAGTCAAAAGGAACCGGGGAATTAGCAAAAACGTCTTTTTTGCTCCAAAACTACTCAGAGAACTTTCCAAAGGTTTTTGCAAGGTCTTTGTATACTAGGATGTAGGTAAAGTCAACCAATGGAGCTTCTCCTTCCTCCCATAGAGCTGCAGTAGCAGCAACAGACTTCAGGCTCCAAGCACACACTCAACTCAGCTAGAACACCTGTGCTCTGATACCAGTTGAGAGATCTCAATAATGGAAGAAGGTGAGAGAGAGGGAGAGCCAGAGGAGAGAGCCACACAAGTTTTGGTGGGTGCAAAACACCCTAATCTTCTATGTCATCCATATATATATGTGTTTGAGTATTATACATAACTGGGGTTAAGGTACAGTGGCCTTTAACCCCCATAAATGTTAGGGGTCTAACTCATCCTAGTAGGGGAGAATGTAGTTCAGTTTGTATTTGATGCCTAAAAAAGATGGGGTAATGCTCAAATGTTCTATAAAGGGTTAGGATTTTTTTCTCATATCTATACATGTCCCAAACTGTGCTACAAATAGAAAGTCAATGTGGGATTCTCTTGATGTTATAGAAGGCAATCGTTTTGGCCTTGGAGACTTTAATATGGTAGAAAAGAAAAGGAATAGATGGCTTGAAAAGGGGACACAGTGATAAGAAGTTCAAAACTAGAGTCTTGGGAAGAATTCAAAGAGAGGGTGATTTTACCTAGTGCAATGGTGAAGTCAGTGAATTTAGAAGGGAGGCTAGACTTGATAGATTCTATGTCTCCCAAGGGATCTTAACTAGCATGAGCTTATGTCTCAAAGGGGCTCTTAAGTAGCATGAGCTCCTTGAAGAATCTAGAACACTCATCTTTCACTATGTCAGATCACAAGCCTATTTCTCTCCATTGTGACTTTGGTTTTGGCCAAAGGTGCTCATTTTGGTAAAAGTAGAACCAAAGCTATTTACTTTAAAGAGTATTCAGTGCAGAGTTAAAACAATTTGGGAGGAGTCTTTCTTTAAAGACAAGCCTATCTCAGAATCCTAGACAAAGGCTATTGAAAATACTCAGAGTATGCTTAAGAGAACCATGAAGGACAGAGCAAAAATCAGAGCTAAGAGGATTAAAAAAATTCAAGGCAATATAAAGGCATTCGAGGTGCTGGCTAGACAAGAAGACCCTCTTACATAGGCTGCACTAATAAAGGCCAAAAATGACCTTAGAAGATAGGAGCAAATAGTACTAGACAACACTAAGGTGTGCTTTAGAGATTGGTGGGTAGGCAAGTTGGACAGACCAACCAAGGAACCTTCAAGCTCTCATAAAAAGAAAGAGAAATAATGAAGAAGTTCCTCTACTTAAGAGCACTGACAACACATTAGATGACAACAAGGAAGAAACCTCAATCTCATACAGAATCACTTACAATCTCTACCTTCCTCCACTATTCTACTAGATGAGGAGGTGCCTTCCTCCACTATTCTACCAGATGAGGAGGTGCTGAGGGCTAGATATCTCTGCCAGGCTGTGAGAGAGAATATTGTGCAGACATTTGACATGGTCTTTCTAGACAGACCTCTATCCCTTGAATAACTTAAAGAGGTGGTCTCTATCATGGCTAATGGGGAAACCCCAAGTGAGGATGGAATGCCTATCGAGCTTTATAATTCTTTTTAGGAGGTGGTTGTGGGCCTTATCTTCTTCTCCTTTGGCAACAAAGAGTCAAGGAGGGAGCCTTACCCAGACATATTGATGAAGGGGTTATCAAGCTTATCTTCTTCTCCTTTGGCAACAAAATGGCAAGGAGGCAACCTTACCCATCCATATTAATGGAGGGGTATCAAGCTCATCCTCAAAGAAGGGCCTAAGGATGAACATAGGAATTGGAGACCCCTCACTATGTTGAACTATAGTTATAAAATCTTTGCCAAAGCTTTATCTCTCAAAGTACAAAAGAAGATGAATTATTGGATCTTACGGGAACAGAGAGGATTTATTAAGGGAAGACACCTCCTTGAGGCCGTTATCAATATATGGGAGGGTTGTGAATATGCCAAAGAGACTAGATAGGGCATATGTTTTCTCAAGATATGTTTTCATAAGGCAATGATAGGGCTTGAATGGGACTTTCTTTTTTAAAATTTGGAAGATATAGGGCTCGGGCCTCTTTTTGTCTCTTATATGAAGCTCTTGGTAATTAGTGTATCAACTTAAATATGTGTAATGGTGAATTGAGCCAGTCTTTCCCTTTAAAGAGGTTGATCAGACAAGGCCATCCTCTGGCTTGATTGCTTTTTGCAATTGTAGCAAATGCTCTAGGGTAACTGCTTGGATACCAGGTCAAGGAAGGGGGACTTAGAGGCATTCAATTGGCCTCCAGCAAGTTATTAGTTTGCTAGCAATTTGCATATGACACTACCCTTAACACAATATGTGGAATGCACTTTTGAAATGTCTTGACATTTTTTGCAAGGCTTGTGGATCCAGGATCAATCACATAGAGACTAGTTATTCCACTCTCAATGGGGGTGAACAGAAAATCCTTAAGGGGCTTGGATGCCATAGTATCAGTAAGGGACCTATTTTTGAAATACTTGGAATTCCTATGGGCTTTAATACTTCTATGAAGCAAAGGTGGGATGATTTATGGATAGATTCTAGAATAAGATAGATAAATAGAGGGGCTTTCAAGGCAATCTTGCAGGCGAAAGGTTAGTGTTCACCATTGCATTCATCCTATATCAATATTCTACCTGTCCTATTGAGCCCCCTCTAAAACTAGCCCTGATAGATTCATTAGGACCTGCAGGTCCTTCCTCTAAGGGGGGAACATTAGAATTTCCAAGGTGAGATGGTCCTTCTATACCAAACCTAAGGAAGAAGGGTAGTTAGAAGTGATTGATATAGTCCTAGTTGCCAGAAAACTATTGGCAACTTGGGCAATGAAGGCCATAACGATCCCAAAATGTGATTGGGATCAACTTCTTTTTAGATATAGGAAGCTGGTCAGAGCTGTTAGGGCACCCAAGTGGAAGAATTATCTCACACTCTCTGCCCTGTGTAACCCTGAACCCTACAAGACAAAGGGAGTCCCCTTTGGCAGACCATATAGAATATAGAAGGCCTTTGAAGAAATCAAAGCCTATATGCCATCCTCTAGAAAGGGGGATTTTATGGCTATTGATTCTATTTTGGGTGTCTACTATTTTCAAAAGCTCTTACCTAATTGATGAGGATTTCACATTGGCCAGCACCCTATTTAATAAATGGCTTCGACTTCAAACTTGGGGACAATTATGGAATAAAGTCAAAAATTAGAAGGGAGTTTGCTTTAAACAATCAAAACTAGGATTTAGTGCTAAGCAGCTTGGGGCTTTGGCAAGGGGACATTTAGTGGAAGGGAGGAACTTTCTTAATTTATTGCAGGGAACTCAGCTGGGTGGGTTGCTCAGCCTTTTTCCCAATCCCCACTCCTTTTGACATTGAGAATGTTTTCATAACTCTCAATGTAAGGTGGCATTTACAAGACAACAGTGATAAATGGAAGGAAAGGTTTAGAAAACTTTAGAACATTAAGATACCTGAGAAAATGTCTCTGTTTAACTTAGCTCATTATTCACAAAGCAATGCGAAATAATGCAAGATGATTTAACATAGGGAGAGGAGATGGAAGATGTAGGCATTCAGATGGCAATAGGGGAACCGATAAATTGGAAACTAGGGGATGCCTTCAGGACTAAATAGGAGACCTGCATGCAAATGAAAGCACATGCTTTGTGGTTCATCTGGATCTCTAGAAATAAGTTTAAGTCAATGATCTTGTGATGAATTGTGATGCTATTTTCATGTCTTGGTGGGATTGGGAAAAAAAAGACTTGACTTCTAGATAAGTGCCTACAACAATGAGCACACCAAGCTTAGTTAGGACCTAGCTGAACACATTCAAAGATGTAACTTGATGCCACCCTTGATAGGCCGATCAAGTACTTTCATAGAGATGCCTCTATGGGGACCCTTCTTCTTCTCACATAAATGATTAAGTTGATAACTTGTTTACTCCATCTCAGAGAGATGTTGCTGAAGCATAGTCTATTTCTGTTGTTTCTTGTGTGGTTCTCAAATTGGTCACATTACTCTAGTTTTTCTATCAACAGGTTTTATCATGCTCTTTTTTCCTCCTATGAATGGAGGCTTATGATGTATAAAGCTTTTACGATAGTAATATAAATCTCTCTTTTTTTGCTTTAAAAAAAAACAAGCTGTTTTAGGATCGCAACCAGCACGGAGGTAGTACAAGATAAGTGGTCTTAGAAGTTTCCTTTGTTTTAGGATCACAACCAGCATGGTGGTGGTAATATAGGATAAGTGGTCACCAGTGCGGTGGTTGGTTGCATAGGGTCCCCTTTAGGTACAAGGGCCATATCAACAATTGCGTTTATACAACCTGTTTTAGGATCACAACCAGTGCAGTGGTTGGTTACACACGATATGTTGTCTAGGATTGCCACTAGTGTGATAGTTTCCTTCAATTATTACAAGATGAATGGCATACAATTCATTCATTCAAGATTTGTGGTCACTAGCTCCATGGTTTACAAGATAAGTGGTATACATTTTCCCTCATTTGGGATTACTAAAACAAGCGCGGTGGATTTGGGATTTACTATAAAAATCATGGGGATTTACTATTTGGGATTTGCATAGGATAAGCATAGTGTTGTAAACCAAGCATGGTAGGTTTGGTGATTTACTATTTGGGATTTACATCGAATAAGCATAGTGGTTGTAAACCAAGCATGGTAGGTTTGGGATTTACTAAATACAATTGGACTGTAAATATAATTTCCATTTTTCCAGGATAAGAGAAAAACATTTTCCTTAGAATGCATTTTCTTATACTATCTTAGTTGTCCACTAGTCCATGACACCCCATGATGTGCTCACACATGCCTAAATCCATTTTGAAGACACTCTTGCCCTTCTTTCATCTAGGCACAACTTGCAACAATTGGAACTTAATAGCTCTTACTAGATGAGAGTACACAAATGTTTGCAGACTCTTATGTAACAGCTCATAATTGTGGCCTCTCTTAGATGTCTTTTTGTACCAGATAGCTCAACTACTACATCCCACTTCTCACAGCTTGTTCCCCAATGATCTGTAAATGCTTCCTCAACCTTGTGCTTGGGTTTGGTACATTGCAACACAAAGTATGGGTCATCTTCCTTGTTCTCCACAGAGTCAATGACAACTGCAAAGTTATCCCCCTTTTCCAGACAGTCAAGCAAAGTGATCAAAACACTCCCCAAAAATACAGTGAGTCATGTTTGTCTCTCCATTGTTTGTCACTCCATCTTCACGTAGAGGAAAAACTTGAATTGCCTCCCATCTCTTCAGCAGTTGCACTTTCCTTATAATTGTCATGATCCCCTATGATGCACACATTGCACAAGCAATAAAGTTTTCTTGTTTTGGCATATGGTTGTTTAAAAATTCCCATACACTGTGCAAACTACGAGCTACTTTAATGGCCTCACAATCGTGTCTATTTCTCCTTTGCATTTCATTCACTTTCACTTCATGGAACACTCTATGCACAACACTATTCTTGAGGCTTTGTTTACTCTATGTTGATTATGCCCCTATGGAGAGGTTGGTTGTGAGCCATGTTACAGTATCATGGGCATCATTGAGCTTTTCTTGAGGGTATGTTAATTGGTGTCTGAATAGAGCTCACTTAATAAGAGCACCACATCTATCATGTTCCCCCTTACCATGGCTAGACCCAAAGAAATTCCACATCATGCTTAGATTGATTAGGGATTTAAAACTTGAGACAAAGTAGAATCCACGAGCTGATTTAAACTGAGAGGAAGCACCATCTCACCACACCGAATGTTGTTTTATATTTTCTTGTACATGGGGATCATCATTTTTTAGCCATTCCCAATGTAACAGAGAAGCATGCTATACAGATAAGGTATTGTGTTCCCTATCATCCAAAATGTAGAACAGGTTTGCATGTTGCACTGACCTAAACTTTGAGTCAATAAGCAGATTGGCATCAATCATACATGATATGAATTGATATCTGCTTGTTCTACTAGTGAGCACTTTGTATCTCATCTTGTTCTTGAAATGAGTAACTTTTTGCAAAATTTGCAAGGCACTTCCTGAACTACTTATCTTGTTAGTTGGCCACAAAATTATGAAGCAGGTATTTTGGGATTGATTTAACCAAGTGCTCTACGAGTTCCCTCGGCTAAGTGCTCTTATATGATGATAGTAGCCATCTCTTTTTCTCCAATCCTTCAACACTAACATGTTGAAATCTCCTCTATTTTAGAGCAATAAGGTTGTCTTTCCTCATTTCATTTAGACAGACATTAAATTACCTCTTCTTCAGAGTATAATGCATAAATGTGTCACGAATGCATTCAATGCGGTGCCACTCAGAGTCTCCCTTTGGATAGACTACTGGCTCCCATGGAGACCTTAGGCTATCAAACTTGGTCTCCCCTGCAACACATGATGAGGATCCGAGAGGCTTACAGACTGCACATTCATCTACAAGACATGGGCATCTATCTCCATGGAGCGATGCTCCAAGATGACTAGATCTCAAGTCATTCAAAGTTTGCCGGGTCAAGTCAAAGTCTATGTGTATTTTACAATGACGCATAATGTCTTTGAGTTTCCTGATGTACCAGGGCTTACAATGCTCAAAGCTCCTTTATTCAATCGAAAGGTCAAGGTTCTGAGCCATAAACTTTAGATACAACTCTGTCTGCTCACCGAATGTGCGGGAAATAAAATTTTGGGAAAACAAGCACTATTTTTTTTGCACTAGTATGAGGAAAACAAACACAAGTATGTGCAAAAAGAAGAAAACAAAACACTTTCACTACTACAAAACAAAAAAATTTCAACCACCGGGCAGGATAGTCACATAGCTGGTTTCCGATGTGTATCAGCTCAGTGTTCTGACCACCACCAAGCTAGTCTAGGACAATCACACTACTAATTAAACTAATCAAGCTAGTAGAAAACAAAACAATTAAACAACTAAACGACAATTGCATTAACCAACTGGATTATATATTGTTGTTCCAACTACCAGGTTGGTTTTGGACGATCACAGTCCAAGAATGACCCAAACCAGCCCATAAGTTAAACTAAACTAATTTAACTACTGATTAAATAAACTAATTTAACTACTAGGAAACACAGATAGTTCAACCATTGGGCTGGTCATCAAGTATTTCGCTTGCAAAATTAATTTTTGTTCAACCATGTTGGTTTAGGACAATCACATAACTCCCGTTTGACCTAAACTAGCTCGATTGTGTATTGCATAAAGTTCCAACAACTGGGCCGCTTTAGGACTATCACATAAGTCCAAGCTATCTCGGTTTAAAAATTGATTGGCATATGACCCGCGCCCAAAAATCAAACTTAAATTATTAACTACTAGGAAACACTGCAATTTCAACCAACCATTGACATTGTCATCAATTATTTCTATTGTGAAATGTATTTTTGTTTCAACCACATTGGTTGAATCGAACCAGCCCAAAAATTAAACTTAACTAATATTTAACTACTAGGAAACACATCAAGTTCAACCACCGGGCTGGTCATCAATTAGACAATAACAATATATTGTTGTTTCTTTCTGTTGCAAAATATATTGTTGTCTAACCACCCTGGTTTAGGACAATTACATAACTAGTGTTTGACCTAAACTAGCACGGTGATATATTGCATGATGTTCCAACCATCGGGTTGGTTTAGGACAATTAAACTATTCCAACTCAATTAAACAATTAAACTATTCCAATTTAATCACAGACAAATACCGAGCTAATGAAATATGCTGCTGTTCAACCACACGAGTTTAGGACAATCACATAATTGGTGTTTGACCTAAACCAGCATGGTGATATATTGCATGATGTTCCAACACCGCGCTGGTTTAGAACAATTACATTAAGTTCAAACCAACCCAGTTAAAAAAGTAAACAATTAAACTATTCCAAAATGCATTCACAGACAACCACTAGACTGGTGGCATATATTGCTATTAAACCACGCTGGTTTAGGACGATCACATAGTTGTTGTTTGAACTAAACCAGAATGGTGATATATTGCACGATGTTCCAACCATCGGGCTAGTTTAGGACAATCACATTAAGTCCAATCTAGTGTTATTGCATAACCATGTGGGTTAGCAGCAGTGACCTAGAGGGGTGTGCGAGGGTAGGTTAGCTGCAAGGGTTGATGGCTTGGATCTCCAAGTGGTTGTAGTCTTCAACGGCTGCTTCTCTAACTGTCAAACGGTTCTGTATGCATGCTATTACTAGCATTTCAAGGTCATTGTGTACACAGATGTTGTGCGAGCTATTGCTCTGAAATATAGTATTCTTCAGCATTTTGTCATTCTCTTGTATATCTGTATTCCATTCTCATGGATGTTACGTGTATCATTTGTCTATTGTTTTCTGTAGCATATGTGCGTATTTATGATGCTACACATTGGCAATCACGATGCACATTCTAACCATCACGCAAGGAATTCACAATTGGGCAATTGAGTGCTCATGGCATTCACTCCTTGCCGTCATTGTAGAGGCACTTCACATGGAGGTTTGCATGTAGTTGCACTCACTCCGGAGCAGATTCGGGAGGAGATTGCTATGGTGAGGAGGCACATCCGTGGGTTTCAAGATGAACTCTATTGGATGCGATCTGACCCCTAGTACCCTGCTTACGGTTGAGCGAGTGCAGAAATTTCAATGAAGAACCTCATCTGGTGGTCATGGTAGCGCATTTTGTGGTTGTTATCTTCTCAATAGGCATGCATGCACACACGCTCGAAAGGACCTTCTAATCCCTTGACATCGACAACATGGCTACGGTGGCACAATCGTGATCCTGAGCATGGAGACGGCAGTCGTCGGTAAGAAGCTCTGAGAGGGGTCAATCGGCGTTAGAGTCCACCTACGCAGTCAGTTTCATCGCCAAAGCTGCGAGTACGAATCTCGATTAATGCACGCCATGTGTTGAGTGCATCTTCATCTCCAACTGCGGTTTCAACAGCTTCTCACAATCTCTTCAGTCAAGGAAGGCCATCTGGAGGAGCACCAAACATTGGAGGCGCTGTGATGGCTGCGGCAACTCCTGCAAGTGCGACAAGTAACGTCAAGTATGCCAAGTTTTCAGGGAAAAATTCAGACAACCTCGATGCACATGTCTAGATGTTCAAAAAGGTGTATGGGGTCAACAATATGGGAGTTGGTATGCTCCAACAAGAGGTGGTTTTTGAGCCAACCTTATCGGGTAAGGCAGCATGCTGGTTGGTAGAGTACGTAGTGAACCATTTCGCCACATATGATGCAACCCGCGACGCATTCTTGAGGTGGGTTGTCAAGAAAAAATGTTTTCGCAAACTCTAGAGAGATTGCGTAGCTTGGAGCAAGGCAATCAAGATGTGGAAGGTTATGCATCCAAATTCAATTTACTCTTGCAACGTGTGCCTGCGGCTCAAAGCCCTGCTGAGCAGGAGGTACTCAATGACTACTTCATTTTGGGGCTATCACAGGATACGTGGACGGCGTTGGCCACAGTGGATCGGACACAAACAATGCTCGTGGCGGTCATGGCGCAAGCAATGCGAGCAAGGGAATCACTGAACGGGAGGATCCAGGAACTGCAAATTCGCAAAGAGCAAATCCAAGAAGAAAATGTCCAAATCAAAGAAGTCAGATGATAGTGAGGAAGATTCGGATGCGACCACTTCGGACGAAAGGTCTGAAGGTACCAGTTCAGAGGATTCCGAGTCAGAAGTAGAGACGAAGACCCAGAGAGCCTCTAATGGGGATAAGGGCGCGCCAGTGGCTTTTTAGAGAAGGATTCGTACCTAAAGGCTTGAAGGGGATATGGTGTACTCACTGCCGCAATCCTGGTCACTCCGCAATTGAGTGTGCTCTTAATGCGAATTGGTGCGCGATCTATTTGACTAATATACACAACACAATGAGACTACAATGGACATGGCCAGTGAGCAGCACTGGCAATTGTTGCAGTCCTTGCACACGGATCTGAACTAGAGGAGGTGGAGTTGTGTCAAGCTAATTCATGCCCAGTTCTGGCAACTGACATGAGAATTCCAGTGATTTCTGCAAAGGCACAAGGCCAGACTTTTGCTCAAGTGCTGGTAGATGGCGGTTTGGGGGTCAATATTGTCACTTTTGAAGACCTGCCAAGCAATGGGATGGATGTCTTGGGAGTCGGTGCCATTCTTAGTCCGCATGGTTGATCAACGCCAAGTTCGCTTGAAATCTTGCGGGCCGTTGTTTTGGAGGTGGCGGGTATATCATTCATGGTGTCCTTTGTAGTGCTCAACATGGAAGCCACAACACCAGAGTATAGCATCCTTTTAGCTAGGCCTTGGTTGCAGCAAGCAAAAATCAAGCAAAATTGGGAGCAGAATGTCATTTCAGTGCGGAGAGGAAAGAAGAAAGTGCGGGTCACAATGGGAGTGGTGGCACCATTGGCGGATGCGGTTCGACCTGTGTTGGCCGAGACGGTGAACATGGTAGACGGACTAGAGGATGATGAGGAGAAAGCCTTTCTCAAGGCAAATCCGGAGTTGGTTCCTATCTTCACCATTGACGTGGAAGGCATTACAGACAGTTACATGCATCAAAGTTTCCTGGCGGACGTGGTCAGCCCTGTTTCGGAGGAGTCTAAGCCCCAGCAAGTAGCAGCATAATTGGTTATATGGGATCTCTTGCAACTTGAGAGGGAATGAATGAGCAAAGTCACGCGAATTTAGGAAGATGCTCTGAATACAGTTTATATCTCAGAGCAAATGGCGCATCTAAACCAGTCAAAGTATCCACTTTGTTGACAACTGAATTCTGCAGCGAATTGATTACCCTCTTGTGGGAATTTTCTGATGTGTTTGCCTAGGACTATGCGGATATGAAGGGTCTGGATCCAAAGTTTTACCAACACCGGGTTAACCCCAAACTAGATGTCGCTCTGACGAAGATATAGAGGTATCGTATGAATCCGCACGTGGCCAAGCAAGTGCATGAAGAACTGGAGCGATTGTTGCGGGTGGGATTCATCGCACTGATTTAAAATCTAGAGTGGATTTCCCCGATTGTCATTGTGCCAAAGAAAAACAAGAAATTGTGGATTTGTGTCGACTACTGCAAGTTGAATGCGGCCATGGTACCTGATCCATTTCCCTTGCTCTATATGGATTCTATGCTCGATGAAGTGGCAGGGCATGAGGTGTACTCCTTCTTGGATGGATATAGCGGGTACAACCAAATCTGAATGGCTCCGGAAGACCTATCACATCATGGGGGATCTATGTCTACACAATTATGTCGTTCGGATTACGGAATGCTCCCTCGACTTTTCAACGGGCAATGCAGGAGGTCCTATTTGACAGATTTCATGAGGATTTTCTTGGATGACCTTAGTGTGTTCGGCACATTCAAAGAGCACCTAAAGCACTTGCAAACATGTTTCCAACGATGCAAGGAAGTCTCCTTCAACAGCCTGAATCCGATGAAATGTGCATTCGTAGTCCGTAGCAGCCAACTCCTAGGGCATGTAATCTCGGCAGAAGGAATTACGGTGGATCCGAATAAAGTGGTAGTAATTATGCAAGCCCCGACACCACTAACGCCTAAGGAATGCTTGCGGTTCTTGGGCCAAATTCGATGGCATGGCAGACATCTGTGGTTCTTGGCTCAGTTTCTGACTCACATGGTGATTCCCTTGAATGCATTGGCACATGTGGATTCGAAGGCATTTGTGTGGACTGTAGAGTGCGACCAAGCGTACCGGTAGCTGAAGATTCAGCTTTCTAGAGCACTAGTGCTGCTGTCTCCGTATTGGGAGAAGAATTTTCATGTGTTCGTGGATGCCTCGGATAGAGCTATTGGGAGCGTATTGATGCAAGAAGATGCGAATAAGTGGTATCGCCCACTCTACTACGCGAGCCGACGGCTCTCAACGACCGAATAGAATTATTCCATCACGGAGTGGGAAGGATCGGTGTTGACTAGTTCTAGACCAAAAGGGTCTAGCACTTCTTCTGGTGGCGGTGGTGCAAATAAGGGGAAAGGAGTGGTTGCGGAGTGAGTGCAGATTAAGAGGATTGGCAAGCCAAATATGAAGAGCTGGCAGAAGGCATTGTGGAAGCCGTTCTTTGCAACAACAAAAGAATAGATGTGCTGAAGCAGCAGAGGCGTTCACTTTGTCTGTGGTTGGAATTGTGGGCCCATTCTTTTAGTTTGTCATTACCTCCTCGTCCTCCTTGGTGGAAAGAGGTAGATAAGTTTCTGGGGAAGTATTATAATAAGCACACACCTTTTCCGGGGTTACAGATCCCCCTTACTATGAGCCGATGGTGATTCAAAGACCTGCGATGGCACAGGAACGATGGCAGCAACAATTACCGCAAGGTGCATGGATAGATGAAGTATTGCCCATAGAGCAGTGGCCTGAACAACAGGTAGTGGATAGATCCAAGCCTCATCCATTACAATGGCTGATGGATCTGGAGCAAGATCAAAGATTTAAGATGTTCATGCGAAAGAGGCAATTAGAGATGACTGTGGCTACTGGTTCGAGTGGACCGACTACACAGTTGTAGACAGAGTTACTTGAGAGCAGTGATGCGGGACTAAGCAAGGTGGGTAGCATTGTTGCACCTGTTCAATACATTTCTAGTTCGGATGAAGAGTAGAACTACGCGATGGCTACGGAAGGGCCTCACAAAATAAAGTGTCATTATGCAGCTAAGCCCATACGTCACTATAATGGTTGCTTTTGGACAGGCAACATCGAAGATGTCCGAAATGCGGGGATGCTTTTGGACATGAAGGAGAAATAAAAAAAGGACGTTCAGACAGGTATTGCGACTATAGAGAGTGGATGTTTTTCTGAATGTTTTTAGGAATGAGATGCTTTATAATTCTTGTGTACTGAGTGAAGGGTGAGATTTATCTTACCGCACCTGGTTCTCTGTCGAGGCTATGCCTAAAATGATTGTTGCACATACACTTTGCACTGTGTAAGGCATCTGACTTTTGTCCAAGGATGTGCATGTGTGGTTCGCACAGTCCACCATGAGTGCCATGTGTTATTGCATAACCATGCAGGTTAGCAGCAGTGACCTAGAGGGTTGTGTGATGGTAGGTTAGCCGCAAGGGTTGATGGTTCGGATCTCCAAGCAGTTGTAGTCTTCAACGGCTGCTTCTCCAACCGTCAGATGGTTCTATACGCATGCTATTACTAGCATTCCAAGGTCATTGTGTACACAGATGTTGTGTGAGCTTTTGCTCTAGAATACAATATTGTTTAGCATTCTGTCATTCTCTTATATATCTGTATTCCGTTCTCGTGGATGTTACGCGTATCGTTTGTCTATTATTTCCCGTAGCGTCTGCGCGTATTTACGACGCTACAGTCAGCCTAGATTAGAAATTAAACAATTAAGCTATTTCAAAACTCATTCACAGACAACCACTAGGTTGGTTTAGGCAACCATAGACCTGCGTTGTATCAAAGCATGTGTATGATGTGCTCGTCCCATTGCTTGTGTCCCGTCTACTTTGTGCAAGTGTCCTTCTTATTTGGAGAAACTCTTGTATTCTCATGCCAGAATGTTGTCACTCGATCAATAACTTTTGCACTTAGGCTATCTCTCCTTTTCTTACATTTTGTTGAAGCCCAATGACTTCTTGGATCGGGATGATCCTGCATTGCTTTTGCTCTATGTCCAACCACTGGAGCCATGTTTGTCCTTTTGATTGACAACATATTTGACATTATGCACCCAAGCCATTTCTTTTTTGTTTCAAAGGATACCAACATAGCTAATGTCTCCCTCTTTGCAACTAGCTAATCTAAGCTATGCACCCCTTTCACTTTCTATAGGCCATTTCTCAAGTTAGAGAGCATCGTCTCTTGGGCATGCACATCTTGAGGTGTTGTTAGGGTTGTTAGTCTATGAATTTTAGGGTGTAGGGTAAAGCTTGGGAAGACTTTGGTATTCACCTAAATGGCCTGATGTCGCTGCCTTAAATGCTCCCACTAAATGTGATACCACAACTCGTGTTCTTTGCTCCAATGGCAATGATCAAATGCTCCATCTATCACCACTTCCTACTATTGTTATACAAGGAATATTCTTTCTTCTCGTTGTTTCTCCCTCCATAAATATTGTAGTTGCATGTATGTGTAGAACAAAAATTTTATGTTTTTGAATAAAGTGTTATATCATATACTCTTCATGATGCATGCTTCAGGTGCAACATAGCAGTTTAATACTTTAATGGGTCTTATTTATTCCATATTTTCTTGGTCTCATATTCAAGATTTGAATGTATACTACAATTTGAAGACAAAGCTGGTTTGAGCAATGCATAAGTCATAGGTTAGGGGAGATACCTATATATAAAAAATGCCCTAAACCTCAACAAAAATGGCTACACCCAAGCAAACATTGACCCTTTACTATAACTTAAGACCCATACACAAAAATGGCTACACCCAAGCAAACATTGTCATATGGTGACCACCTTAGCCCATGATTGTAAAACGTCACCATATGACTAGACCTAGTCTTCTTTTATTAAACTTGACCACCTGAGAATAGAGGTATTAACATGTTATAATACCACACTCTTAAGTAGCGATGTATGCACGGAAGGGAGGTGATGGAACTTTCTTTTGTAACTCACATCTTACTACCTTGCAATAGCCTAAACATCATAGCACCACGAGGCTGTGTTTTGAGTTATGGAGCCATGAGCAACTATTAGAGGCTTGGTATGAAGTAAGAGCATGCTACCACATGGCAAGGAGGCTTTATCCCACAAGCAATGCAAGTATGTATTCCTCTCCTTTAAAAGGGAGGTCACTTTCACACAATAACATATGCAAGTCTCTCTATAGTACAAGTCTCTATCTTGAAACCTAATTGAACTTGAGTTATGCTTATTTAGTCTAGGCCTTCATTATGTGCGCACTTAGAATTCATCCACGCTAGATTATATTATACACGCTACAAGTCCAAAATACTCATGTTTTACCGTATCGACCCATCGATAGATCTCCACCCTATGGAAGCTACACCTTCCCACAAGACTCCAAGCAAAAGAACTATGGCATATTGTGATATGAGATAAGCATAGTGAGGGATACTTGTTGCTTATAAAAGGACTCCACACATATATAAAGCATAGTGAGGGAGGGGGTTTTGTGGGGAGATCCTTGAGGATGAGGGTGTGTGTTCCTCTACAACCACACCGTGATGCCATTGAAATTAATGTGATCCCTTTTCCACAGTTTAGACAAGAGTGCGTGGGCATTACTTCCTGGTATAGTTATAAAACAGGCACTTTTAAATGTTAAAGAGAAAACAATTTTGCAAAGGGTGTCGGGCTATTAAAAGGCAATATTTGTAGGATGATCTTCGTAAATGGCAATGTGAAACGCTACTTAATTAATTTTAAAAAAAATTACAGGTGGAAATTCACAAAAGAGTTCCAATCCTTTACTATAACACTCCTTCTAAGGAGGCAGTGCTAACAAACACTCCCCCAACCCCCACCTTCACCCCAATATTCTTTATGATGATTGGCCCCTAAATTATTTGATTTTTTAATTTTATCAACATTTTGGACGACTCAAATAAGGTTGAATACACGGACGTTGCAGGAGGAAATACTCTTCAGTTGTTGCTCTATTTCACACTTAGGTGGATGTTGAAGTAGTTTCTTAGGGGGTCATTAGATGAAAATGACATGGGACCCTCAAAGCTTTACAAATTCGATCTTTGTCCGCACGTTGGGGTGGCGTTGTGATGGCAAACGAGAATAAATAGAGGGTGGGCACTTTTTCACCAACGAATGATGTCTTGACACAGGAGCTTCTCGTGTCGCTAGTGTTTAATTGGCCGGATGTGCGTGTATCTAGCCTAAGATTCATTATGTCATAATGAAGAATCTAGATTTGTATTACTCATTCATGGCAAAAGGACAAATAGAGGTATGATAACCAATTCCCCCAATTAGATTAAACACCTTCAAACACCAATTAGTTTGAAGGGAAGTGCATCATTGCCTTCAAACTACGAAAAATTTGAAGTTGTATTTCGAATGATGAGTTCTGATTAGCGTTGGGTTACTGTGTACAGATAGAGGATCGTTGTTAAGCTCAAAAAATTATGAGCAGAGTTGGGAAGATTTAAGGTTGTTACCAAGGTGTCCTGAAGGATTTGATGATCTCAGTACTTCTCAGTATTAGATCTGCTGGTGGGTTGATTTGAAAAGCACGAGGGAGCAGCGCGGCAATTGTTTCAAGCGCCTGAAGCTGCATCAATTATGCTCAAGGCATTGCTTTTCGTAGCTCTCGGATTGCTTCACTATGCCTCGGCTGCCGGCGTCACTCGTGAGGAGGCCGCTGAGCTTCGCGACGAGGTTTTGTCCCGTCCATCCTATTGGGTTTTGCTTATTCGATCGGACCTTGTTGTGATTGAATTCTTGCGCGTCGTGGGTGTGTGTGTGTGTGTGCGTGAGAGAGAGAGAGAGAGAGAGAGAGAGAGAGAGAGAGAGTATAAATGAGAATTCTAGCTGAGCCTAGGCAATCGTACTGGGACGTTGGCATTCCCTTGAAATATTATATATCCTAGCAATTGTAAAATCTACTCTAGGAGGAGATTATATCATTTATGTAGAATTAGCCTGCTGAGCATGTGATGACAACTCAAATCTCTCTGTGTGGATTAGCTTGATGATCACAGCAATAATGGCTCAAATCTGCGACATTTCTGGCACTCAATGCAGTCTCTTGTTTGACTCCAGATATGTTTTTCTTCGGCTCGTGAGCGCCTTAAGACTAAGGCACGGACATGGGAGCTGTTTAGACTGCTAGATCAGAGTGTATTTGCTCCTACTTCAAATGGTGGCTTCTTATTTGGCTAGGGGAGTCGGGACCACATCTATGGAACTCCGACGGCAACCACTGCCCACATGTTTGACTTTCACCTAGTAACCCCAGCTAAGGGAGTGCGTTGCACGTTTCTTCAGGCTTGTGTTTACTATCTCGGATTGCTGATAGCTGAAAAACTCCAAAACTCCCTGGATGAATGTTTTTCTCTCAAGCTTAAAATTTGCAAATGCCTTCAACAATCCTTGGACTCTACTTTGCACCATATATTGCTTGCTAGTAGCTTTCTTGGTTATTCATTCGTGTCAGAGATAACAGCCCATAGGGCTACAAGGTATGATGGCTTTTGTTGGACAGAGGTGGAGACACCATGGTCTTCACGGTGCAGTCAGGGGGCAGATTGGTTAGATCTTTGGATGAGTATATAATTTTGGATGCTCTTCCTGAGGCGGTCAGAGTTGTGGCCATGTGGATCAATGCTTGTACTTGCTGATACGTTGATCCCCGTCTGGAGGACTTTTCCTGTGGTATATGGAGGCTATGGCTTTATGGGTGTGTTCCCATAAAGTTTCTTCAGAGAGACACAGATGAATGGGAGTGGATTGATGCAGCCAATCATCCAAGTGATTTATAGTCAACAATGCCAGGAGATTTCAGCTTAGAGCCAGTAAATACCATCCAGACTTGCAGAGATCCTTTTAATCCCTCAAGATTCAAGAACTGGAAAGTCATTCTTTTCTTCTGGCTGGAGGGATGCAGTAAATTAGTGGAGTAGTACTTTTGGAGTTGACCCTTCTTGCCCTCGGTGCTTCACTAGTGTAGGTTCTATTTCAGCATCCTCTAGGAATGCAGGCATGCCATGCTCATTTGGGCTGAGATTGCAGGACTTATGTCCCTCCATCTTCTTCATCAGTTGGGGCTCAGTGGCCTGGCTCTCTTTGACAGGGCCTTAGATATATTTTGAGTGACAGGTCTGCTCTCAGGCTTTCATGGTCCGGCAGCATCTTATGGAGCTGTGTCTACTTTACATTTTTCCCACCTCTCAGTACAGGCCTCTTGCTTTGGTGGACACGAGTTGGGAGATTGTTGCTAGCATATCTCTCTGGCACATTTGGCGTCCAAATGTATTAAGGCTATAGACAACACCTAGGTTGACCCAGTCCTTACTTCGAATAGAATCTGGATAGATATTATACACCTTGATGGCCTTTTGGTCTAAGATGCGTGGGACCTTGAGGTCTGCATTGTCCAGGAGGAAGCTTTTTCTCAGAGAGTGAAGAGGCAGTCCTTCCTTGTCTGAGTCTATCATTGGCCTGGTGTGGCACTCTCAGCCACAGTCTTGGTTTCTTTCAGGAATTTCCTATCCTTAGACTCTTTCGTGGTACTTCTCATGCTATGTATGATGTACTTGTGAATGCTTTCCTCTTGGCCATTTATAATTAAAAGTACGCTTCCTTCCACCACAGTACTCAGACCAGTTGGAGACAGTTCTTTGATATGCTCAAGCTGAGATAACATGACCTCGGAAGGGTCGGTGGACATTTTCCTTTAGAGGTCCAACTGTTGTATTTTATTTTATTGCGCTTCAAGTATATGGTTAAAGGAATCAATGTCAAGGTCCTTGGTGAGGGTGAACTGGCGCTGACTAGATGGTTCTAAGGTCAGGGGCCTAGGTGCACCAAAATGCGTAATTGCCAAGGGGCAAATGGAATTAAGTGATACTCCAAGAGAGGGGTAAATGGTACACCTAAGGATGGCCCTAGGAATGTGACATGTGGCATGTAGAACTATCTAGGGAGTTGTGGGCTTTGTGTACAGCTTGCAGGAGAATCGACGTATGATTCAATATTGAGCTCGCTGTCACGAAGATTGGCTAGGAGGATTATCTGAGTGCCATTGCCCGTGCTTGGAAAGGGAAACTGTATTCCTGCATTTCATTTTAGGTGGCTAGTTATGTTTGGTCGTTTCATTTGGTATCAAAGCGCCGTTGGAGGTGGTCCAGTAGACATACTATGAACCATTTTCCTAAGCTCGGATTGCCCTACATTTACTTGCAATTGTTGAGCCAGAATCTGTTGCAAGGCATCCTCCAATAATGCAATTCTACCAGACAGTGTATGGCCAGCTGGGCACGACACCTGTGGGATCGGCTGGACTCCCGATTCTATGGGATCCACCCTAGAAGCTTCTTCTTCAATTTCCATTTAGGTCGATTAGGTTTTTTTATTTTTTTTAAACACCACAGCCTGAAACTGTATTTGCCACACTAGAAATTGAAACCTCCAAATATAAATTGTAAACTCCAAATACCCGAAACAACAACTATACAAGCATCAACACTAACTGTAAAACTGCAAAGTATCACCACTCTTCCCTATACTAGGGAAATATCTGCAATCTCAGTAACCAAAAAAACTCAAACGTAAACCGTCAAAATAAAAGAGGGAATAGAAAGCCCCCTAGTCAAATTGTCCTTCGTTCACAAAAGAATGTCAAACCTGCTCTGCTTTTATGTCTAGAATGCAAGGATGGTGAGAACTTCATAAATGCCTCTAAACTGGATTTTTGTCTAGTTCAGTCAATTTTTGGACGGAAAAAAACAGAATTCCGTCAATCAGTGACGGAATTCTCCAAACCACCAAATTTCAACCTCACCCAACGTCAACGAACCTTCGTATGGCGGCTCAATATTGCGGTACATGTGTGTGAGTCTTTGCTTGGAAAGCCTTGTGACAACGAACTACTATGTAGAGCGGGTGCGGAAAAGATTGATGTCATAAACTCATGCGACCTCGCCTGTGAAGGATGCCACTACATGGTCTAAGTCATTTTGAAATCGTCTGTCACAGAGACTCACACATGCACCATCACACAAACCACGCGACGCTCATCTATCCTATTCTACTACACGCCTGTGCTCTCGCGACCTTGACGAAACTGAGGTGACGTGAATACGTCTTTGAGCAACCGCAATGATTATTCTCGGTTACCCTCGCAGAGAAGGTCTCCAGCTAAACGAATTTGACGCCAGATCAATACGGGAAGAAAAGCTCATAAAACCAGACTTTGCTAAACGATAAGGGAAATGGAGACCAAAGCAATAGGGTAAAGGGGCTCTCAGCTCCCAAGCCAATGCATACGTCCAGCCATCCCGTAACCACCTTCCGTGAAGAGACTCATAACCAACATGCTTATACCCAGCAATCCTCATGAGGAGTTTCACACAAAAATCTGTTTGCTCCTAAATTGTTGGGTCGATTCACGGGTGCAGGCACATTCAATAACCTCCCAGCCAACCTCGGTGGTAGCAAGCTGTCAGAAATTCAAATCAGATTATGTGAAAGCTCTTTTTTTTTGCTTGCTTATGCCCAACGAGCCCCAAAACTCCCTAGATGGATCTAGTATGCCACATGTTTGCAAATTAGGGTCCTTCCTTAATGCATCATTTACCCCTCTCTTGGGATATCTATGAAACCATTTGCCCCTAGGCACATTTAATGCATTTAGGTCCCTTAGCCTTAGATCCACCTAGTCTAGTGCCATGTCACCCTCACCAAGGACCTTGACCTTTATTCCTTTTTGATCATTTACATGAAGCCCAAACTAATATAGTACAAACATCGATCCTTTAAAGGAAAATGTCGACTGACCCTTCCGAGGTCATGTTACCTCAACTTGAGCATAACATTCCTTCCCTCTTCAAGCATCAGCGTCCTCGATGATGAAGTCTGGGAACACTCTCCGTAACTGGTATACGGATTCCCAGGTAGCTTCTGATAGAGGTAGACCATGCCATGCAACCAACACCGTGGGTATCTTCCGATTGCGCACTTGCATTGTTCCTCGGTCCAGGATTCTTGTTGGTTTGCGTCTTGCATTATCCTCTATCTCCTGAAACAAAACAACACCCTCGATTAGTGAGTCACCTGTATGCAAAAATTTCTTTAAACGAGAAACATGAAACACTGGGTGCACCTTACAACCCTGTGGCAATTCTAATTTATAGGCTACCTTGCCTATTCTTTTTAGAATTAACCATGGCCCACAATATCAAGGTGATAACTTAGCACACTCTCCTGCAGTCAAAGACTTAGAGTGCGAAGGAACTCTAAGAAAAACTTTTTCTCCTTTCTTAAATTCTTTAGCAGATCGGTTTTCATCCGCATACGCCTTAGCTCTATCCATAGCTTGGCAGATGTTAGCTCTCGCAAGTGCTAGCATCTCCTGCATCTAAACCACAAAGTTCGCGGCACTAGGCACTTTCTGAGGTATTCCAACTGTAGTTGGATTCGCTGGTCTATAACCATAGTTCAGCTCAAACGGACTGAACCCTGTAGAGGATGTTTTCTATCATTGTAGGCAAATTCTAACAATGGCAACCACTTATCCCATGTATGTTGCCTCAATGACACATATGCTCTAAGCATATCCTCTAAAATTTGGTTGATTCTTTCCGTCAGACCATCCGTTTCTGGATGACTCCACTACTCATTCTGTCCTTAGTGTCTCAAATACCGCAGTCCAAAAATGACCGGTAAATTTGACATCTCTGTCTGACACTATGGATTTGGGTAATCCATGCAAACGAAATATATGTCTAATAAACAAATCCGCCACTTACGGGGCACTAACAGACTCTCTAGTTGGAATGGAGTGAGCCATCTTGGTAAGACGATCAACCACCACAAGGATAGAATCATACCCACCTTGTGTCGTAGGCAGACCTACAATAAAGTCCATGGAAATGCTCTCCCACTTACCTAGTGGTATCTCCAAGGGCTGTAAAAGTCCGAGTGGCTTCACTCGCTTTGTCTTACTTACCTGACGCGAAAAACAACGTGTCACATATTCATGAATATGCTTTTTCATCTTTGGCCAAAAGAAATCTTGCTTCACGAGATCATATGTTTTCTCGACTCCTGGATGTCCCGCACATGGGCTATCATGGCATTGTCGAATGACTCTCTGCCTGAGATCATTCTAATTAGGTACTACTACCTTCCCATTTCTTTTCAGCATACCATCCCTTATGGCATATCTTGCATAAGTTTGGCCTTTTTTGGATGCCAGGTTATCCTTATCCTCGGGTTTGAACACATGAGCCTTAGGCCAAAGGCTCTGGACGAACTCGTCCACCTTTTGAGTTTCTCTAATCTCGGTCATTAGAGCACTCTCTAATACCGTGAAACTCATGTTATGCATAATGCATGACAAGGCATCAGCAACTTTATTATCCTTCCCTCTTCGGTACCGAATTGTCAAATTAAACTCCTGCATGAGTTCTGCCCTAGCTTGGCAGCCCCTCAAGTCAGGTTGTTTACAAAAATGTTTCAGAGTATCGTGATCAACATCAACATAAAGCTCTGACCCATACAAATAATGTCTCCATGTTTTTAGAGCATGGACAACAGCATACAACTCTAATTCATGAGTTGGCCAATTTCGTTGAGAGGGAGAAAGCTTCTTGCTTTCAAAGGCTATTGGCCTTTCCTCTTGGAGGAGAATTGCTCCTACCGCAATGCCACTTGCATCGGTTTCAAGGAAAAACAGTTTCTGGGGATCAACTATTTTTAACACCGGTCCTAAGACCACAGCTTGTTTTATGGTGTTAAAACTTTCCTGTTGATTCTGTACCCATATAAAAGGTACTTTATCTGAGGTCAGATCAGTCAATGGCGATACTATTTCGGAATATCCTTTGATATGCCTTCGATAAAATTGGACAAATCCCAAGAATGATCGCAAAGCGGTCAAACTCTGAGGGATTGGCCAAGTTAGTATCGCAGCCACTTTCTTTGGATCCATTTCTACCCCCTCAGGAGTAATTATGAATCCTAAATATTCAAGTCTTACCATACACAGTATATTTTTCTTTTTATTTACATAAAGACTGGCTTTCCTCAAAGTACTGAACACTATTCTTAAGTGTTCATGATGCTTAGTAATACTTTTATTGAATACCAGAATATCGTTAATAAAATGTACTACAAACTTTCCGATATACAGACGTAGTACATCGTTCATAAGCATGACAATGTAGTTGGAGCATTGGTAAGTCCAAAGGGCATTACCAAAAACTCATAATGTCCAAACCTGCTTCTAAAAGCGGTTTTATGCACATCCTCGCCTCTAATACGGATCTGATGGTAGCCACACTTAAGATCTATCTTACTGAAAATTACAGCCCCATGTAATGCATCTAGCAAATCATCGATCCGAGCCGTCAGATACCTGTGCTTAATAGTGATATTATTCAATGCTTTGTAATCTATACAGAGACGAAAAGTATCATCTTTCTTCTTCTTTAATATCACTGGCAAAGCAAAAGGTAAAAAACTTGGTTGAATCTGTCCCAACTTGAGGTATTCTTTCAGTTGTCTTCGCACCTCCGCCTCTTCAGTAAAACTCAACCTATAGGGAGGTCTATTTACAGGTTCTTCCCCCGGGATCAGTTCAATCTTATGCTGAACATTCCGCTCTGGAGGTAACCCATAAGGTAGCTCATCCCTAAAACAATCAGAGAACTCCTCTGTTATTTGATCAGCCAGCTTGGCCATCTCTCCATTTTGGGCAACATCAGTGCTAGCTGAAGAATCATCAATCGGCTCTACCGATGCTGTACAAAGAAACAAAAACTCTTCTTGAGCTTTTCGAATTTCCATCACGGAAACCAACGGTCCTTGAGGTATATCCTTTTCACCTCGTAAGACATACAGCACATCATTCATCTCGAATTGATAAATGTGCTTTTTCCAATCTATGGCTGGATTCTTCCTAGAATGCCAAGTCTTACCCAGGGCTATGTCTGCATGAGCAAGTTTAGTCATTTCAAAATCAAGCTTCTCAGCATAGTCCTGAATTTGAAGCTCCAACCGGGTAACCCTTTGGTCCCATACTTCAGTTGAACTTCCGTCTGCCATCCTGACTGTATATGCATAGTCAGATGGGCGAGTCTTTAGTTTCAGCCTCTTTACAAGCTCGGAGTTAATTACATTGTGTATTGACGCTGAGTCAAACAACACAATGACCTCATGATTAGCTACTTGCCCTTTCATCTTAATTAACTCCGTATCATTAAAGACTGTATACCCTGTTGCTGCGGGCTTTGACAGGATATTATCATGTGCACTAGTTACTAACTTAGCAACAGACACACATAATAAAAAAGGTACTAACCTTTGAGAAGATCGCGCTAGCTGAATTTGCATCTGTTCTGCTTTGGGACTTCGCTCCATTTCCATGTCGGATTCTGAGACCACCATCTCAGCCATCCGACGATCTTTGTTTCGTGGACAATCTTTCCACTGATGAGGCTGAAGGCATCCAAAACACAAGCCTTCTCTCCTCGCTTTTTCCCTTTGCTCTGGGTTCAAAGAAGACTTCGACCAAGCCCGGGCTGCCATTGGTGTTAGTTTTCTTTTCATTCCAATGGTGGTACTTGATTTAGGAGTCTCAATTGGTTTTGCCTGCTTGGCTTGACCACTAGGCTGTGAGGCACTCCCTTTGCTAATCCACTTCTTCTTAAACCCAATTTTCTTCAGGTACCCATATTGAGTCCCAACCTGCACAAACCCACTTGGTCTGCTCCCTTTTGTATCCTCATAGTTCAGGGCTATGGCAATTGCTTCATCTAGCGTGTTCGCATACTTAGCCCGAACTTCCATCTTGATTCGATCATTCAATCCAAAGATAAAATCTTTTACTTGGATTGACTGAGGTAGGGGTTCATCAACCTTCATTACACTTTCTCTGAACTTATCAGTGTATTCCGCCACTGACAAATTTCTCTGACGAAGGTTTCGATTCTGATCCCAAGCTCGGGATGCTTCGTCAGGAGGTAGGAAGTGTTTTCTAAATTCCTTTTTAAACCCCTCCCAAGTAGTGGATGCTACTCCATCTTTCTGTTGTTTTATCCACCACCTATCCGCTGCCTCATTAAACATATGGGTGGCCTCGCGGATTTTCTTCATATCATTCTCGATTTCACAAATGGCGAAGGCCTCGTCCCATTTGTGTAACCAGGTCTCAATCATATCGGAACTACGGTCAGACATCCGACCAGAATACTTTTCTGGCCTATAATTGGCAATATTAGGCACCTTAGCCCTCCTAGGCTCGACCGTACGAACACTGGACTCCGGTTCCATCGGAGATTTACCTTTCTCCTCACGAGATGGTGTGGCAGACATACTATGCACCATTTTCCTGAGCTCAGACTGCCCTACATTTGTTTGTAACTGCTGCACTAAAATTTGTTGCAAGGCATCCTCTAACATTGCAATTCTGCCAGACAGTGTATGACCTGCTGGGCGCGACACCTGCGGGGTCGGCCGGACTTCCGACTCTACGGGATCCATCTTGGAAGCTTCTTCTTCTACTTCCATTTAGGTCAATGGGTGTGTGTTTAAAAAAAAATAAAAAAAAATAAAAATAAAACACCGCTTGAAACTGTAATTACAAATCGAAAGTCCAACTTCCAACTTTATAGCTAACAAAGCATATATCACACTGTAACCAAACCCACTTTTCCCTGTACTAGGGAAAACTCCTACAATCCAAATTGACTCAAGCACGGAGGCAAATAAACAAGCAAATACTTCAACAAAGCTTAGAAGGCATAGAGAGCTCCCTGGTTATAATTCTTGCTGCATGAAGAGATCAACTAGTCCCTGTAGTCCACTCCAAGTTTACATTTATGACCTGCCTTGTGACCACAAACATACTGAATATACCAAATTTCACACGAGCTCACGGTCAAACACAACCAACGAAAGCCTAGCTCAGTGTGGTCAATCCGATGACGAAGAAGACTGATTTACGTAACTATTGTAACTCATGGACTTCGCACATCAATTGACCCACGATTCGAACGCCCCCCCACAGCCTTCAGTACTAACCAAATTATTAACCTGCGACTGTCCTCATCCTCTGCACAAAGTTTTGCTTCAACATATAGAGCACGGAGCTTGATCCAAAGCTTCTTTGCATACTTCTCAGCTGTTTCTGGAGCAGTCTGCGACAACTTTAGGTGAATTTTGTTGATCTTCGATATGACAACGTCTTGAGTTCTCCGCAAGCGTTCCAATTCCCTGAAATGCAACCAAGCTTGCTATATATCTGATGTAGCAATCCTTTCCGCGTAGCAGTTCACCGTCACGACGAAGGCACAAGACCTGGGCTTTACTACTCTCCAAAATTGCTCCGCAATAAACTAAAAGTAATACCAGCGTGGTCTTTGTCTGGTTAGCTGTTCACCGTAACGTGCGTAACTCTGCTGGCTACCTCACCTTCAACTCGTCAACAGCTTTACGTGAACTCGGCCATCTTGCGACAGCTAGTTTCGTGACCACACAGTAGCTCACCAACGCTACCCAGATTGACGAACTGCCAAATTACAAAATGTGTAGAATTTGGGCTCCTTGTTGTCCGTCGTCAAACGCCCAACCAGTTCCAGACCTCTCGCGATATAATCTGCGCTTTGATACCAAATTTCACACAAAAATCTGCTTGCTTCTAAATTGTTGCGTTGATTCACGGGTGTAGGCACATTCAATAACCTCCCAGCCAACCTCGGTGGTAGCAAGCTGTCAAAAATTCAAATCAGATTACGTGAAAGCTCTTTTTTTTTGCTTGCTTATGCTCAACGAGCCCCAAAACTCCCTAGATGGATCTAGTATGCCACATGTCTGCAAATTAGGGTCCTTCCTTGATGCATCATTTAACCCTCTCTTGGGATATCTATGAAACCATTTGCCCCTAGGCACATTTAATGCATTTAGGTCCCTTAGCCTTAGATCCACCTATTCTAGTGCCATGTCACCCTCACCAAGGACCTTGACCTTTATTCCTTTTTGATCATTTAGATGAAGCCCAAACTAATGTAGTACAAACATTGATCCTTTAAAGGAAAATGTCGATTGACCCTTCCAAGGTCATGTTACCTCAACTTGAGCGTAACAAGGAGAAAGTTAAAGCTCCAATGCAGCATAAAACCGGTGTTCACACAGTCGAGCCTAGAAGGGCTAAGGTGCCTAATATTGCCAATTATAGGCCAAAAAAGTACTCTAGTCGGATGTTTGGCCGTAGTTCCAATATCATAGAGACCTGGTTACACAAATGGGATGAGGCTTTCGCCATTTGTGAAATGAGGAATGATATGAAGAAAATCTGCGAGGCCACCCACATGTTTAATGAGGCAGTGAATAGATGGTGGATAAAACAACAGAAGGATGGAGTGGCATCCACTACTTGGGAGGGGTTCAAGCAAGAATTTAGAAAACACTTCTTGCCTCTTGACAAAGCATCCCGAGCTTGGGATCAGTATAGAAACCTTCGTCAGAGAAATTTATCAGTGGCTGAATACACTGATAAGTTTAGAGAAAGTGTAATGAAAATTTATGAACCTCTACTAGATGAAGCAATTGCCATAGCCTTGATTTATGAGGATGCTAAAGTGCCGCTCGGAGCGATCATTCAGGAGCAGCTTCCGCGTGAGTAATGGACTATTCTAGCACAAGTGGACCCACCAACGTAGAGGAACCGGATGCAGTGATTGGTGTACGTGGAAGAGACGTGCAGTCAGGAGTGACGATGGTAATTACACGGGGTTCTGATGGTGTAGAACCGAGCGATACTAGTGGCTTTTCTTCAAGTTAGTGATAGATGCGTTGTTGAGAGAAGAAGAAGAAGCCCAAAATTTTGGGTCTACAATCAAAGACAGTACAACTGCCGCTTTGTTGGCCATGGTAGGGAATTAGGATTAGAGAGTGCCGATCCTGATGCAATCATCAGAATGAACGTACTTTCTTATTTGGTTACTGATAAAATGAACGTACTTTCTTATTTGGGGATGGATCAAGCTATGGTCTATCATGGATAAAGTGGATGTCTACTTGCACAAGCTCTCTGCCTTGGCATACTAGCCCAAAATGATTGTAATGCACTTTGAGTGCACTTTGCACCGCTCTCATCTGACTTCTATCAGGCTCTTCTCTTTTAGATGGATGAAGCCAAATGAAATTGTCAGATACCTGGGCTGCCTTATTGGATTTGCAGTTAGTGTTAAAAAATTTCTCAGCAAATTTACAGCGTGGGAAAAAGCTAAACTGTCTTTTGCAGAGAGGGCCTAGGGGAGTCAAAGCACCTTGGCAAGACATAGTACTGTGCAAATATAGGGCAAATATGCTATCACAATTCCACAATCTGAAGTACTCAGTAAGATGGTTGCCAAGTGGAAGGTCACCTTTAAAGATGTGACATGGATAGGTATTGGTCAACCACCGCAGGGGGATGCCTCTCTTGGCACTGCCAGGTCAATTTGGCTTTTTGATTGGGCATATAGAGGGCTCTTTAAGCCTATGGTGATTGCTTTTGTGAAGTTTAAAATTTTTTTGTGAGAGAGGTTTGATTAGCTTCAGGAGTATATGAATAGACCAAGTGGGTTTGTGCAGGTTGGGACTTGGTATGACTATCCGAAGAAAATTGGGTTTAAGAAGAAGTGGGTTAGCAAAGGGAGTGCCTCACAGCCTAGCCGGCTAAGCCAGTTGAGACTCCTTCTAAACCAAGTACCACCATTGGAGTGAAAAGAAAAGTAACACCAATGGCAGCCCGGGCTTAGTCGAAATCTTCTTTGACCCTAGAGCAAAAAGAGACAGCGAGGAGAGAAGATTTGTGTTTTGGATGCCTTCAGCCTCACCAGTGGAAAGATTGTCCACAAAACAAGGATCATCAGATGGCTGAGATGGTGATCTCAAAATGCGACATGGAGATGGAGGGAAGTCCCAGAGCAAAACGGATGTAGATTCAGCTAGCGGGATCTTCTCAGAGGTCAGTATCTGTTTTGTTATATGTGTCTATTGCTAAGCTAGTAAATAGTGCACCTGATAATATCCTATCAAAGCTCGCAGCAATGGGGTATACAGCCTTTAACGATACGGAGTTATTTAAGATGAAGGGACAAGTAGCCAATCATGACGTCATTGTGTTGTTTGACTCAGCGTCAACGCACAATGTAATTAACTCCAAGCTTGTAAAGAGGCTGAAATTAAAAACTAGCCTATCTGACTATGCATATATAGTCAGGATGGCAGATGGAAGTTCAATTGAAGTATGGGACCAAAGGGTTACCCAGTTGGAACTTCGAATTCAAGACTATGCGGAGAAGCTTGATTTTGAAATAACAAAGCTTGCTCACACAGATATAGCCCTGGGTAAGGCTTGGCATTCTAGGAAGAATCTAGCCATATATTGGAAAAAGCACATTTATCAGTTCAAGATGAATGATGTGCTGTATGTCTTACGAGGTGAAAATGATATACCTGAGGGACCGTTGGTTTCCGTGATGGAAGTTCGAAAAACTCAAGAAGAGTTTTTGTTTCTTATTGCAGCATAGGTAGAGCCGGTTGATGATCCATCGGCTAGCACTTATGTTACCCAAGATGGGGAGATGGCCAAGTTGGCTAATCAAATAGCAGAGGAGTTCTCTGACTGTTTTACGGATGAGTTGCCTTATGGGTTATCTCGAGAGCGGAATGTTTAGCATAAGATTGAACCAATCATGGGAGGAGAACCTGTAAATAGACCTCCCTATAGATTAAGTTTTACTGAAGAAGCGGAGGTGTGAAGACAACTGGAAGAATCCTTGAAGTTGTGGCAGATTCAGCCCAGTTTCTCTCCTTTTGATTCACCAGTGATATTGAAGAAAAAGAAAGACGATACTTTTCGCCTCTATATAGATTACAGAGCACTGAATAATATCACTGTTAAGCACAGGTATTTGATGGCTCGGATCGATGATTTGCTAGATGCATTAGATGGGGCCATAATTTTCAGCAAGATAGATCTTAAGTGTGGCTACCATCAGATCCGGATTAGAGCCGAGAATGTGCATAAGACTGCTTTTAGAAGCAGGTTTGGACATTATGAGTTTTTGGAAATGCCGTTTGGACTTACCAATGCTCCGGCTACATTCGTCATGCTTATGAATGATTTACTACACCTATTGTCATGTGCACGGATTGGTATTTGACGTGTACTAGGTACACAGAACTAGCTCAGGTTAGCCTGGGGAGGCTTAGAGCTAGGCAGGCTTGATTCTCGGGTTGAGTGGCAAGGGTACGAACTATTTATAGGTCTTCGCTATTTTTGGCGCTTGGGGCCCGAGTCTATAAAAGAGGCCCAGGGGGTTCAGTTCTCAGTGTGCAATTGGGAGCAAGTCTCGTTCCCAGGTGCCAGGTTTGATCCTGGATTGTGTCGCGGACGCGCGCCTGCATCTTAGCGTATCCCAAGGCCCAGTGATTGATCCAGGGCTTCACAGCGCCACCTGGTGGTATGGGACACCAGGCTGGTTTGGATCTGATTGGGAGTTCGTGCCAGTAGCTCAGCTCGTGGCTCGGAGGGGACATCTTCTGATTCGGGATCACATCCCGTAGATGTCACGGTTGGGTGGTGAGCAGCCTGCTCAGTTCTGATGTTGTGTGTGGTTGTTTTGCAGATCAGGGGTTTCAAGAGTGCTGGGAATTGTCAGTTGGTATCAGAGCCAACTCCTGAGGTAGGAACTTTTGATGCGAGAATTTTTGACGGATTTCTCCTCCAGGTATGCCCTAAATTTCGAAATTTCCTGCTGCGTTTTTGCTGGCTACCTGGGATAGAAGGGGTGGAGAGATATCTGGAAAAGAAAGAAGAATAGGAGAGAGAGAGAATCGAAATTTCTGAAGGCCTCTGAGAGAAGTTTAGAGGGTGGAGAAATAGAGCAGAAAAGTAGGAGAGATGTGTAGGAAAAAGACAGCAAGGGAGGCGGGGATGCAGCGCTTAGGAAGGAACGGAGTAGACGGGGCAAGTAGAGGCTTGACAGCCTGCGCAACAGGCTGTCAACAGCCTGCGCATAGGGCTGCGTGCAGCCTGCGCAGAGGGGGTTGCTTTTTCCGAAAAAGCACCCCTCCAAAGCTGGAGGGGCTTGGCCTTTTTTGGAAGCCCAGCCTCCAAATAAGGCTGCCCTGCACCCTATATAGGTGGGGGCAGGGTACTAGCCTACCCACAAGCAGCCTAGATCTTCGAGCCTCTACCTCGTTTTCTGTGCCAGCCAGCCAGCCTCGTCCGTACATTGCCTGCGTCAGCATCGCCCTGCCTCGAGCAGTCTCCCGCATCTGCCCCTGCTTGCGTCAGCCTGCGCAGCCTTCGAAGGCCCTGCAGCAGCCGTACAGCCTGTACGGACTGTTTTCGCCAGCCTCTGTACCTGCTGCTGCATCAACTCGCGACTGTGCCAGTACCTGCAGAACTGTACGGACGCCGTACAGTTACGTCAGCACTGTACGGCCTCCGTCAGCCTTTGTACGGCCTGCGTCAGCAGACCGTACAGTTATTCCAGCAGCACGTGCATCTAGGTTGCGGGTTCGTGGAGGCCTCGGGACTCGCGGGCTTCCGATTCGCCAGGTTTCAGCATCTCTTTCCGTCAGCTTCTTACGGGACGGTTTTCTTCTGCTCCATCCTGCTCTGTGCTTCGTTTCAGTCAGTTATTTCTCTCCGTTTGTAATCAAATCAGATTTCAGCCATGTCTGATGCTCAAAATCCCGAGTTCACCATGGGAGAGCAGGACTTGGATTACACTTCAGTGGGAGAGGACGATCAGGGTCTCTATGACGACCTGATAACTAAGAAAGCCTTCAGTGAGTTTACGACTGCACTTGATGGCAAATTCGAGCAGGTCAATGCTAATCAATCGGGATTGACACAACAACTCCAGGGGATACAAGCAACTCTCACTCTTCTGGCTAGCACTGTACAGGCTCTCACGCATGTGGCTGCCATGGCTTCAGTGCTAGGCCCGAATATAACTCTGGATCCTTTTCCAGGTGACCAAAAATCAAGAACAAAGGAGGTAGTTGACACTTGGTTGCACAAGTGGCAAGTACACTTCCAATTTCACCCCTATCCAGATGAGAAAAAGATTCAGCTTGCAGCAGGGTTTATGTCAGGTAAAGCCTTGCTTTGGTGGAAAGAACTCCAGCCTAAGCCTGATACTTGGACACATTTTGAGGGCATCTTCAGGAAGGAGTTCCTGAAGAAGGAAGATGATTACGATATCGTTGGCAAGCTTAAAGCCCTCGATATGTCAAAATTAAACTTGACCTTTGAAGTTTATCTTCAAAGATTTCGGGATCTGCAAACCAGGGCCACTAAGATGGATCCAGTGACCTTGTTAGGTTTCTTCGTGGATGGTTTGCCAGATTCATATAAGTTGCAGAGATAAAGAACAACAAATGCACAACGTTGCAGGAGGCCATGAATTATGCGCGCATATATGATGATACCATGGCCGGTGCTAAAGCAACCACAGTTTCCGACACGAGTGGAAAGAACAAACGCAAGTTCTTTCAGCATACGATTGGTACTGGGGAGACGAAGTCTACGGACAACGCCTCCAAGAAAAACTTGACTCCAGCAAAGAATGGTAAAGCCCGTTTCCTTCGCACTTTGAGGCTCAAGAAAGAAGGACGATGCTTCTATTGCGAGGAGCGGGGCCACACAAAGAATGAGTGTCCAAAGCGCAAGAACCAAAAGTTGGTGCTTGGACCGAAGCTCCAGGCGGGTACAGGTACCAAGGCCAAGGGAGCGAACCAAGTCTCGATGACAGGTATTTCAGTAAATGTCATTACCTGCCCACTCTCTTGTAATTGTACTTTCAATACGTCGTTGTTTGGTCTGCATGATCTTTTCCGAGTTTATGGAGAAGTTATGGACTAACTGGTTCACATTCTCTTTGATCCGGGCAGCTCTCACAATTTTGTTAATTACAAATTTGTGCAGAAGATGGGGCTGTCCACAGTACCTAGCGACCACACCTACGAGGTGCAGCTTCTAGTTGGGAAGCAGTTTTGGGATCGCAAGGTTGAAGCGCTTCCCATCCGGATTCAAGCCTACACGGGAGCTCTCACATGTTATGTTATGCATCTAGAGCATGTAGACTTGCTGATCGGGATAGAGTGGTTTAAAACCACAATATTCAGATCGGATGGACGGAGCATACGCTTTCTTTTGTAGACAAGGACACCCAATTTTGTATTCAGTGTGATTAAATCCCCCCTTCTCAGGGGCCTATTGTATCTGCGATGCAGCTTCGGAATATACTAAACAATTCTCATTATGATGTCTATCAGTGTGTTTTGATTCCACTTTCTTCATTTATTGTTTTAGTAATTAACAAGAATGAATTAAGTGTGTTTGAACACCGAGAATTGAGAATGTTGTTAGATAATTTTAAGGACGTATTCCCAGCTCAACTGCCGGAAGGTTTACCTCCAGAACGGGCAGTAGATCATCGCATAGACTTAGTCCCAGGGGCTCAACCTATCAGTGTACCACCTTATAGGATGAGCCAGGTAGAGGAGGATGAGTTAGCTTTACAGCTTCAGGATTACCTGAATATGGGCTATATCCGCCCAAGTAAATCACCTTGGGGTGCACCTGTCCTCTTAAGAAAGAAGAAAGATTCCTCCTGGAGAATGTGTATAGATTATAAACGATTAAATAAAGTCACAATTAAGAACCGCTATCCTTTACCTCGTTCCGATGATTTGATAGACCGTTTGGCCGGAGCGAAGTATTTCACTAAGATTGATTTGCGTACGGGTTATCACCAAATCCGTATCTATGCTAAACACATAGATAGGACCGCATTCCGGACTAGGTATGGTCATTACGAGTTCCTCGTATTACCTTTTGGTTTGACCAATGCTCCTGCTACTTTTCAGCAGATGATGAACGATTTGTTCAGGGATTTTCTGGGCAAATTTGTTGTAGTGTTCTTAGATGATATCTTGGTATATAGTAAAACGCTTGAGGATCACATAGGACACCTCCGGGTTGTCTTAGTTGTTCTAAGACAGCATAAGCTTTATGCCAAGATGAGTAAATGTGACTTCTTTATGAAGGAGGGCATTTACTTAGGACACAAGATTTCTTCTGAAGGTATTAGCATTGATCTGGATTGTATCCAGAAGGTTTTAGAATGGCCTATCCCTCAGACTGTGAAACAACTTCGTTCTTTCCTAGGATTTACGGTATTTCTTCGGAAGTCAGTGCGTGATTATTCACGTATCACGGCACCCTTGACCAACATATTGAAAGGTCGTGGACGCAGGTCTACCCAGCCGATCTCTTGGACTGATGCAATGAACAAGGCTTTTGAAACCTTGAAGTTTTCTATCAAGGAAGCACCCGTTCTTGCATTACCCGATCCTACCCGGCCTTATGTTTTAGAGGCCGATGCGAGTGATTATGCGATTGGGGCAGCTCTATGTGAGTAAGAAGCTAGACGACACTCAATATCGTTGGCCCACACTCGAGAAGGAACTTTATGCTGTAGTGTATGCTCTTAAGGTTTGGAGACACTACTTGTATGGTTCAAAGTTCCTTGTATTGATTGATCACCAGTCAATTAAGTATGTGTGTGATGGTTCAGAATTGAGAGGAAGGAAAGCTAGATGGGCAGAATTAATGCAGGATTTTGATTTCGAAATACGTTATCGTAAGGGTTCGTTGAATAGTGTGGCGGATGCCTTAAGTCGAGTTAAGTTTGTAAATGCTTTGTCATTTACGGAAATATCCTCAGACCTATTTCAATCCTTGAGAGGGCTATACGCAACTGATAGTCATTTCAGTTCTTATTGGCAGAGAGTCCAGGATGGGAGCTCCATGGTTGACCAGGACTCAGGGATTGTGCCACCTAGGATACAGGCGGCGGGAGGTCAGTGGATGATTAGGAACGGCTTGCTGTTCCGAAATGAAAAAATTTGTGTGCCTGATGTTCTGGACCTTAAATCCAACATTCTCTGGGAGTGTCATGATGCTCCTAGTGCGGGACATCCAAGTATACATAGGACTCTGTCTCTTGTGAAGCATAACTTTTATTGGCCTAAGATGCGTGCATTTATAGAGAACTATGTGGTAGGTTGCCGAGTTTGTCAGGTTACTAAGGCTGAACGCCTTAGAAGCGCGGGCTTATTACAGCCATTACAGATTCCAGGTAATAAATGGGAAAGTATTTCCATGGATTTTATTACTGGTTTACCTCGAACGCGCAAGGGTCATGACTCTATTTGGGTCATAGTTGACCGTTTGACAAAAATGGCTAGATTCTTACCTACAAGAACAACTATTTCAGCTGTTCAGTTGGCTCACGAGTTTGTGGACCACTTGTTCATGCTGTATGGTTTGCCATCTGACATAGTCAGTGACAGGGACTCAAAGTTTACAAGTAACTTCTGGACACTTGTATTTGAGAAGTTGGAAACTACTCTAAGTATGAGTTCCTCGGATCATGCACAATCCGATGGCAGTACAGAGAAGGTCAACCAGTTGGTTGAAGACATGCTTCGGGCATATGTATCTAAGAGACAGTCTTCATGGGAAGATTATCTACCCATGATTGAATTTGCTTACAACAGTGCAAAGCATTCTAGTACAGGATACAGTCCTTTTATGCTTATGTACGGGTTTCAACCTAAGTCACTAGTTATGGTAGGATTAAAAGGGATTCAAAATGATGCTGCTAAGAACTTCTTGCAAGACATGCAGGAAATGTTGCAGTTTGCCAAAGAGTCTATTAGAAGTGCCCAAGATCGGGACAGATTTTATGCTAATAGACATCGTTCACCCAGAGAGTTCTCTGAAGGAACGATGGTATATTTGAGAATTCCTAAGGAATCCAAGAGCCTAAGTACTGGTTTGGTTCTGAAATTTTCTTCAGATACTGTGGCCCATTCAAGGTCATTAAAAGAATTGGACCAGTTGCATATCGACTAGAATTGCCTCCTGATGTTAAAGTACATCCAGTCTTTCATGTCAGTAGACTGAAAGAAGTATTGGGTGCCGATGATCAACTTGTTTCTCCTCATGAGATTATAGAAGTTACAGATTTGACTTTTATTCCTCACGAACCTGAATCTATTCTTGAATTTCGTGAAAGACAGATTCGAAATCGTACTATCACGGACTACAAGATCAAGTGGAAGGAACGTGTTGAGGAGGATGCAACATGGGAGACATTACAAAACCTCCAAAGAACATTTCCGGATTTCTTAGCGAACTCAGGAGTGAGTTCTTAGAGGAGGGGGAGTATGTCATGTGCACGGATTGGAATTTGACGTGTACTAGGTACACAGAACTAGCTCAGGTTAGCTTGGGGAGGCTTAGAGCTAGGCAGGCTTGATTCTCGGGTTGAGTGGCAAGGGTACGAACTATTTATAGGTCTTCGCTATTTTTGGCGCTCGGGGCCCGAGTCTATAAAAGAGGCCCAGGGGGTTCAGTTCTCAGTGTGCAATTGGGAGCAAGTCTCGTTCCCAGGTGCCAGGTCTGATCTTGGATTGTGTCGCGGACGCGCGCCTGCATCTTAGCGTAGCCCAAGGCCCAGTGACAGATCCAGGGCTTCACAACGCCACCTGGTGGTATGGGACACCAGGCTGGTTTGGATTTGATTGGGAGTTCGTGCCAGTAGCTCAGCTCGTGGCTCGGAGGGGATATTTTCTGATTTGGGATCACATCCCGTAGATGTCACGGTTGGGTGGTGAGCAGCCTGCTCGGTTCTGATGTTGTGTGTGGTTGTTTTGCAGATCAGGGGTTTCAGGAGTGCTGGGACGTGTCAGTCCCGAGTCTATAAAAGAGGCCCAGGGGGTTCAGTTCTCAGTGTGTAATTGGGAGCAAGTCTCGTTCCCAGGTGCCAGGTCTGATCCTGGATTGTGTCGCGGACGCGCGCCTGCATCTTAGCGTAGCCCAAGGCCCAGTGACAGATCTAGGGCTTCACAGCGCCACCTGGTGGTATGGGACACCAGGCTGGTTTTGATCTGATTGGGAGTTCGTGCCAGTAGCTCAGCTCGTGGCTCGGAGGGGACATCTTCTGATTCGGGATCACATCCCGTAGATGTCACGGTTGGGTGGTGAGTAGCTTGCTCAGTTCTGATGTTGTGTGTGGTTGTTTTGCAGATTAGGGGTTTCAGGAGTGCTGGGACGTGTCACCTATATATTGGGAAGTTTGTAGTACATTTTATTGACGACATCCTTGTTTTCAGCAAAAGTATTGCTGAGCATCATGAACACTTGAGAATAGTGTTCTATACTTTGAGGAAAGCCAGTCTATATGTACATAAAAAGAAAACTGTGCTGTGCATGTAAGACTTGAATATCTAAGATTCATTATTACTCTTGAAGGGGTGAAATGGATCCAAAGAAAGTGGCTGCGATACTGACTTGGCCTATCCCTCATAGTTTGACCGCTTTGCGATCATTCTTGGGATTTGTCCAAGTTTATCGAAGGCATATCAAAGGATATTCTGAGATAGTGTTGCCATTCATTGATATGACCTTTTATATGGGGAGAGAATCAACAAAAAAGTTTCAACGCCATAAAACAAGCTGTGGTCTTAGGACCGGTATTAAAAATAGTTGATCCCCAGAAACTATTTTTCATAGAAACCGATGCGAGTGGCATTGCGGGAGGAGCAGTTCTCCTCTAAGAGGGAAGGCCGGTAGCCTTTGAAAGCAAGAATCTTTCTCCCTCTCAACGAAATTGGCCAACTCATGAATTAGAGTTGTATGCCGTTGTTCAAGCTTTGAAAACATGGAGACATTATTTGTATGGATCAGAGTTTTATTTTGATGTTGATCATGATAGCGTGAAACATTTCTGTAAACAACCTGACTTGAGAGGCCGCCAAGCTAGATGGCCAGAACTCATGCAGGAGTTTAACTTAACGATTCGGTACCAAAGAGGGAAGGATAATAAAGCTGCCGATGCATTTGTTTCACGGTATTAGAAAGTGCTCTAATGGCCGAGATTAGAGAAACTCAAAAGGTGGACGAGTTTGTCCAGAGCTTGTGGCCTAAGGCCCATGTGCTTAAACCCGGGAAAAAGGGTGACCTGGCATCTAGAAAAGGCTAAACTTATGCAAGATATACCATAAGGAATGGTATGCTGAAAAGAAATGGTAAGGTTGTAGTACCTAATCAGAATGATCTCAGGCAGAGAATCATTCAACAGTGCCATGGTAGCCCATGTGCGGGACATCCAAGAGTTGAGAAGACATGATCTCATGAAACGAGATTTCTTTTGGCCGAAAATGAAAAAACATATTCATGAATATGTGACACGTCGTTTTTCGTGTCAAGGAAGTAAGGTAGAACAGGTGAAGCCACCCGGACTTTTACAGCCCTTGGAAATACCACTAGGTAGGTGGGAGAACATTTCCATGGACTTTATAGTTGGTCTGCCTACGACACAAAGTGGATATGATTCTATCCTTGTGGTGGTTGATCGTCTTACCAAGATGGCTCACTTCATTACGACTAGAGAGTCTGTTAGTGCCCCACAAGTGGCATATTTGTTTATTAAACATGTATTTCGTCTGCATGGATTACCCAGATTCATGTCAGACAAGGATGTTAAATTACCAGTCATTTTTGGACTGTAGTGTTTGAAACACTAAGGACTAAGTTGGGAATGAGTAGTGGGGATCATCCAGAAACGGATGGTCAGATGGAAATAGTCAACTAGACTTTAGAGGATATGCTTAGAGCATATGTTTCATTGAGGCAACAACGTGGGACAAGTGGTTGCCACTGTTTGAATTTGCCTACAACATTCCTCCACGGGGATCAGTCCGTTTTAACTGAACTATGGTTATAGACCATAAAATCCAACTACAATTGGAATACCTCAAAAAGTGCCTAGTGCCGCGAACTTTGTGGTTTAGATGCGGGAGATGCTAGCACTTGCGAGAGCTAACATCCGCCAGGCTATGGATAGAGCTAAGGCGTATGCGGATGAAAACAGATCCGTTGGGAAATTTAAGGAAGGAGAAAAAGTTTTTCTCAGAATTTCTTCACACTCCAAGTCTTTGACTGCAGGAGAGTGTGATAAGTTATCACCCCGATATTGTGGGCCATGGTTAATTCTAAAAAGAATAGGTAAGGTGGCCTATAAATTAGAATTACTACAGGGTTGTAAGGTGCACCTAGTGTTTCATGTTTCTCATATAAAGAAGTTTTTGCACACAGGTGACTCACTAATCGAGGGTGTTCTTTTGTTTCAGGAGATAGAGATAAGGCAAGACGCAAACCAACAAGAGTCCTGGACCGAGGAACAATGCAAGTACGCAATCGGAAGATACCCACGGTGTTGGTTGTATGGCATGGTCTACCTCTATCTGAGGCTACTTGGGAATCCGTATACGAGAGGCGGAGAGCTTTCCCAGATTTTATCATCGAGGATGCTGATGCTTGAAGAGGGAAGGAATGTTATGCTCAAGCTGAGATAACATGACCTCGGAAGGGTCGGTGGACATGTTCCTTTAGAGGGCCAATTGTTTTATTTTATTTTATAGCGCTTCATGTATATGGTTAAAGGAATCAATTTAAAGGTCCTTGGTGAGGGTGAACTGGCGCGCTGAGTAGATGGTTCTAAGGTCAGGGGCCTAGGTGCACCAAAATGTGTAATTGCCAAGGGGCAAATGGAATTAAGTGATACTCCAAGAGAGGGGTAAAGGGTACATCTAAGGATGGCCCTAGGAATGTGACATGTGGCATGTAGAACAATCTAGGGAGGTTTGGGCTTTGTGTACAGCTTGCAAGAGAATTAACGTATGATTTAATATTGAGCTCGCTGTCATGAAGATTGCCTGGGAGGATTATTTGAGTGCCATTGCCCGTGATTGGAAAGGGAAACTGTATTCCTGCATTTCATTTTAGGTTGCTAGTTATGTTCGGTCATTTCATTCTTCAAGCTGTCCGGGGGTCCTAATGAATGGGTCAACCACTACCCCAAATGATTCTCATAGGTAGCCATCTAGATGCCAAAAGAGGAATGAGATAAGACCATGACGTTCCTTCATGGCCTGCGTTTTGACATCCAGTGGTATGTTTGCAGGTGTCATTCCAAAGGGTACGATATTCTTATGAGCTCGCTCAGAATTTTGAGCCCTTGGGATACATCTTTAACTCCACCGATGTTCGTTTGGACCCTGGAAAGGTCAAAGACATTGTGGACTGGGAGATGCCCACAATTGCACAGGACATCCGCATGTTCATGGGCATATGGCGGTGTACAGAAAGCATATCAAGGACTTGACCAAGCTCACGGTGCCCATCACAAATCTTTTACAGGGAGACCAAGAAGCTGGCCATCCACTTCACTCCAGAGGTACTCAAACCCTTCGACTTACTAAAGGAAGCAGTTACCACAGCCCTTGTCTGGCCTTGGCACAGTGGGACCAGCCGCTTGACATGAGAATGAACGCCAACGACTTTGCCATTGGAGCAGCATGGTCACCCTTTGTATCTAAGGATGCAAGTTGATCTCAATAGAGACCAATATATGGCAAGGAATTGACAGTAGTCATTGATGCCCTTATTACATGGGAGCATGTTCTCTTTGGCCAGGAATTTTCACATTCAAGACTGCTCATCAGCTGTTGTGATTGATTCAGATGATGGTTGCAACCCAATGGTTCACTGACTGACAGGTCTGGCGGAGCTATCTTGGAGGCATAATCGGTAGGGTCCTAGCTAGAGCCCTGGTGTCTGTAGAGCGTGTCTAAGATCTGCCTCGGCCATCCCTTGTGTCTAAGATCTGCCTCTGCCATCCCTTGGCTTGGTCTGTGGATCTGTGAAAGAAGAGTTTGGATAATTATGTTTCTCCTACTCCACTATCCTCTTGGTAGCTGGATGATGTCCATGTCTAGCACTTCATGGCATCCATGCGATTTTTCTTGCTCAATTATATAGTTTAAAGGAACATGTTGAAAAATATGCTATTGTCTCTTTAGCATCTTTGTAACCAAATCGAGACACAAATTTTGTAAGAACCAAGCATGGTTTATGTGTAATGGGGTACTGCTCTAAAAGGGCTCAAGGAGCCTAGAAAAAAGGGTTGTATTTTCAGAGAAAACGTTGTTGGAATTAGGGGAATTCCTGAAGATACAATTTTCAAAGCTAAATATTTTACATAAAAACAATTATGAGTAGGCCTACAAAGAACGATAAAAAAATGGACCATGGGCATCTAGGAGACAAAAGCTAGATCAGGTGTTTGGCAAGGTTTGAAGGCAGGAGGAGAAGATAAGCTTAGACTTTAAGGTGACATGATTAATGTGAAAGGGGACTACCAGCGAGGTTGCATGCTTTGTGAGCAGAATGTTTTATAGGCACCATGTTTGACCTGGATGAGGCATAACTTTGTGCCTGAGATAAAGCAACCCTTTATATTAAAGTCTAAATCTTTGTTCGTTTTTGTTGGCAGGTCCGAAACATGTTCTACCATGCATTTGAGGGCTATATGCAACACGCATTTCCTCTTGATGAGCTGAGGCCTCTAAGCTGTACTGGAGAAGATTCTCTTGGTGGATATGCTTTGACTCTTGTAAGTCTGAGGCCATGCTCTTTTCATATTATTTTACATGAAAATTGTTTTTCGTCTTCATGAAACTACAGACCTTCCCATACCCTTAAGGTTGAATTGTGTCTTATGTTGGATGATAATTAAGGTTCTAATTTAAATTTTATCCTTCAGGTTGATTCCTTGGATATGCTTGCACTTCTTGGTGATCGCACTCGATTCAGCTCAGCCATTGAATGGCTTGGCAATAATCTACGGTTTGACAAAGTACCTTCACCAAACAGAATCATTTCTTCTCCTTGATTTTTTATGAGAGGATTTTTTCAGTACTAAGAAGATCAGTTTGATATTCATTCATTGAGGAGAAAAATTGTTCAAACTAATAAGTTGTTTAATATTTATCTCTAGAGAAATAGAAGAACATTTTTCAGATCCTGTTGTTTTTCTATGACTTGTCAAAGCCTGTCTATTCATGAAGGGTGGTCCCTTTTCGTGAAACTTTCATTTTTGTAATTAGCTTGAAGAATTGTCTCCTTTGCATGGAACCCAACCTTCATACATGCCTTTTGATAAAAACAACACTCTGTTTTTTTGAGAAACTGCTGCAAAAATCAAAATGTATCAAATCTGTTGTTGTCTGTGGATCTAAAACGCAGATCAAGTGTATTGTTCTTGGAGAACATTCTATAGAGGTCAAGGTCCTTTTAAAATGAATAATACTTCACTGGTTTGCAAAGTTTGTACGTCAATCATATTGAAAATGTTCAATAGTTCTATGAATTTGGAAGGAAAAGCCTGAGAATTTTGTAGATACCTAAGTGAAACCAGTCTCAGGTTTGGGACAGGGGTCTTATGCCATCACTCCTAGCTCCCCTTGCTTTCACCTCCGAGCACCCACCCACCCATACCTCCTTTCCTTTTTTTGCCATACTCTTCCCTTTCTTCCATTGTTTTCTCCTACCACCTGTCTTCTATCTCTCCCTCTTTTTTTTGTTAGAAATGAAATTCCTACAGAGGCTATCCTGCAGCGGAAGACTGATGAGCATCCCCAGGAATTACACACGGAAGTGTTTTACACTGTGGAATCAAAACTTCTTTTAAATAGACAGAGATCCAAGAGAGATATAGCACCAACAAAAGTATATTTCCGTCCACAGGTGGATACAATAAACAAGAACGCTCTAGGCCCACCAAACTGTGGTCCTCAGTCCTTACCACCAGCTGTATTACTATCATTCTAGATCCCTGAGCCCTCGTGCTCCTCTGAGCTTATGTAGACACTCCCTCTAATGATCCCTCCACCTTACTGCCCGGGCAGTCAGCCTAGGTGGGCAGCACTTCCAAGCTTAGTCTGCAGCACCTTTGTCCGTTCTTCACCTCCTGAATATAGGCCCAAGTGAGAGTCTTCTGCTGCTCCTATCTGCTCTCTGAAGGATGCTCCAGGTGATGATTATGGAGGCCCCAAGTGCCCCCTTTTATAGGGCTCTAGGCCCCCTCATTTCAGCCAACTGGTAGAGGGGAATCGACCAACCCAATCAGGCAGTGTATATGGATGGATGCATGCCTCTCCTAGCCATATTTTCACTGTCTCTGTATACTATAGCTGCGGCTTTCTTGTATACTCTTTTATGCTATATTTCATGCTCGCTCCTGTGTTTTGGGTCAGCAAACTGTGGTTTGCTATTTCAAGAGAGGGGTATGTCATGGGGGCGTGAAATTCTAAGTACTTTAATGTACTACAAGACCGTGACAACTTTGGTTTTAAAAGTCCAAGCGTGGGCTTAATAATGTGTAATTAAACGCGGCATGGTGCCTAGCACATAAGCGTAATTAATCCCTAGGCCCAAAGGCATTCCAAGGAATTAAAAGAGTGGTTGTTGGGAAATGATGATGTGGCATTTTTAATGGGCTCCCTAGAGGGCCATGTACCTTCAGTGGCCCCCCTAGAGTTTCAGGTGGCTCTAGTGCCTTCTACATGCTCCTTTGCCATTCGTGGACCTTCCTGGGCCTTTTAAACTTCACATGTGTGGTTTTCTCTCTCATCTTCTCCCTTTGTTGAGATTTTGGACTGGTTTTTCAGCCTGCTTCAGCTGAATTCCGTTTTTCTTCATAACTCCTCACCCGTTTGGATTCCTCGACTTCCGTTTGGCCCGATGGCTTCCCCTCTGCCTCCCCTTCGCAGTGATATGCTTTTCCCTCCGTGCGTTTGGTAGAACGGGCAGAGCTGAGCACTTCTTTTGCTGGTCAAATTTGCAAAAGTGGCTTTTTCTGGACCTTTTTGCTTCTACCGCCTCTTGGGCCTCTCCTCTTGCAAAGCTACAGCTTTCTATTGAATTTCGAGTGGTCCCACGCGCTGGTTGACTGGTTTTTCTCAGTTTTGGAGGACTTTCCGGCGATGAAACTTCTCCAAAACCTTCTCAATGCATTCCTCTCTGAAGCACGCTTCTTTTAAGCCCAAGAACTCCCATTTCTTTGCGACAGAAGTGCTTCTTTTCGCATTTTTCAGTGGAATTCTTGCTGGTCGGCTCTTGTAAATGCTCTTTCTTCGTGCTTTTGCACTCCTCTTTGGCTGAGAATGCAATTGGGCATTGGCTACTATGTCCTCTTGGCGATTGAGGACTTGGTTCGAGTTTTCAGGGCTTGGTGAGTTGTGATTTTGCTGCTCCAATTTCTTTTTGCCATAAGCTATTGGTTGGCCTCGTGTGCTGCCTCTTTCTTGGCTCACAGGAGCCCAGGTAGTGTTACATGAGTCATTCTTTGGTTGGGTACTTTGCTGATTTTATTTTGGAGCTTTGAAAAGCTTTGTGAATGCCATCTGGAAACCACTCAAAGAGAGTGCAGTTAGGGTGCAGTGTGATTGCATGTGGACAGCCAATGGAATTGCACTCGGAAAAGAGAATGCCTTTGGGTTGAGCCTATGGGTTAAGTGCACTTATGTGATGGTGTTGTACGCTTGAAAGCCTTGCGAAGGCTTAGTGAATTGGGGCTACGTGCTCAGTTGCAGGGAAGGTCTCCCAGATGCAACTTGTAATCATTTCACTGTGAAATATAAAGAAATACCGAAAGGGGCGCCACGGTGTTTGGGGCCAATCGGGTGCACTTGTCTATGTGTGTTGAGCAGGGGCATTTTAGCCTCCATCCCTTTTTCAATGGTTTTGTTTGTGAACAAATGGGTAAATGCCAAATGGTGATCATGCACTGGTTAATGGTTGTGATATATGCTTTGTGAGCTGTAAATAAGTGCTGAAGTGATTAAAGGTTTAGTTCCACTGCCCTCTGAGTGATTAGAGGCCGGTTTCATTGGTTCCGTTGCCGGGACACCACACACTCTTTCTCAAGAGGTGGGCCTCGGTAGTTTGGTGGAAGGATATCTTTGCACTTTTTGACAGTTGAATATTACAACCATAAACATGGTGAGTACCCATGAGCAAGAGAGCTCCACAACTCCTCAAAGGAGAAGGCAAGAAAGCCTTAATGATCCAGCTAGTGTACAGCTGCAGGGAGCACAACAAATGCCTTTTGAGCAGGCCACACATGAAGCTACAACTGAGCTCAACGGTGATACTAGTTCTAGCAGTGAGTCAGATGATGCTACTATGTTGAATGCACAGCTTGCAAGTGCAGTGATTGCTTTGACTCAGCTGGCTCAAAATTTGGCTCAGATTGTGCAAACAAATGCCAAGAAGAAGAAGAAATGAAGAAAGCACAAGCACGGAAAGAGTGAGTACACACATGCATCAGCTTCTCATGGCGGACCGCACACTCATGCATCAGTTTCCCATGAGGGACAGCCATCAAAAATGACTCAGAAAGTGACTTCCAAGAGAGAGGAATCGCCCAAAAGAGCACTTGAGAAAGAGGTACAAAAAGTACAGCCAGTGCAACAGTATGAGCAGCCAGCACAAGGCCTTGGTTTGGGTACTTCTACTCCTCAAAATAATAATGTGCAGTCCATAAATGTAGCTCAACCACCTCAGCCACATTTGAGGCAGCAACCTGAATATTTTGGTATAGATTCTATCTTTGATGCTATGTTGATTTCATCGCCAATGGGGCATAGAAAGCAAGACAATGTGGGAATGCAGCCAGGCATGCAAGCCACATCATATGCTCCCATGCCTAATGTTCAACCAAGCATGGCTCTCCCTAGTGAAGGGAATGCTGCAAATATACAGCCATCTTTGGGACAGCAGCCAATATCAAATGTATATAAAGAATTTAAGGATTGTGGTTCTCATGTCAAGTTTGATACATATAATGGAGTACAGGACAGGTACAAAGCCCTCACATTCCTTCAACAGTTTGATGCTGCATTTCTTGGGGGTTTGTTTACAGAAGCATCCAAGATGAGGAAGGTTGCCACATTTTTGAAAGGCAATGCACTTAAGTGGTACACGAACCTTATGCTTCATGGAGATGCACCTGCTACTTGGCTGGAATTTAAGCAAGTGTTCTCTTCTACTTGGCTTACTCCAACTTTTGAAGTTGAAGTACTTTCACACTCGCATGACTAGTCATACAAAATTTGCAAGAATCTTGATGATTACACCCAGAGGTTTTGGGATGTTTTTGCTGCCATTGAGCTCTTACAGGCATGTTTCTTCGCACACCTCCGTTACTCTTTGGGAGACTGTTGTAGATTGCCTAGTGAGCTACGTGATTATTGCATCAAAACCAAGGTGGGTTCTATGACTCAATTAATTGAGAATGCAAGGACAGCATATGCATGGATGCAGGAGAAGAATTTGGGCTTTATGGACAGCAAGAAATAAGACAACAAACGGGCTGCCAAACACCAGGATAAGGACATCAAATCTGAAAATAAAAATTATGGCAAACGACCGTTTCAAAAGGGAGGAAAAGCCCAATTCAAAGCTGGTCAAAGGCGTGGACAGCCTAATAAACAGCCCCGTACCAAGTTATCTGATGAAGAGAAAAAGTCACTCATGGAGCAAAACAAATGTTTTATATGCAAAGGAGAGGGACACCGCTCTTATGATTGCCCATTCAAGAAAAGAGACAGGTCAGATGATGATAAGAATGGTGATAAACAGGCTGATCGGAAGGGCAAAAAGCCTAAACCTTCCGCAGGACTTCTTCCAGATGTGATTGGGAGTTTGCCACATGCACATGATGAAGAGGAAATGAAAAAGACTGAGATGTGCAGAGCATGGGGAAAAATCAGAAATCAGAATTGTTTGTTTTTCTTTGATTCTGGGGAAAAGGCGAATTTCATAACTCCTGATATGGCAGGAAGGCTTGGCATCAAGCCTGAGCAAATGGGGCCATCCGGCATGTGTGATATGGCCAACCCTGAACTCAACACACCTGTCACTTCTATCATTGGCAAGTTGAGGATGCATATCCAGGGATATCAGGATACAGAGGACTTCTACATTATGCCTTTGCCAGAGTGTGATGCTTTGCTTGGGATGCCTTGGATGTACAGGGTGGGGGCTGATGTGCAGATGATAAACAAGAAGATTTTTATAACTCATAGAGGCAAAAATCATGTACTTGATGTAAAGTTGAAAGGGGAGTCCATCCCTGTAGTTTCAGCTTCTTGTATTTCCAATGTAATAAAGCGTCATATTTCAGCGTACTTGATTTTTGTCAAAGAGGACAGCCAACCAGTTCAGGAAGGCTCTACTCTTTCTGCTTTAGATAGAGAAAGGGCTGCTTTTATTTCAGATTTTCAGGATTGTTTCTCAGATGCACTTCCTCAAGAATTACCTCCCAAGAGGCCCGAGGATCATCAAATTGATATAATTCCAGGAAGCTCACTGCCTAATATACCTCCCTATCGTGTCAGTAAGGCACAACAGGAAGAGATAATGTCACAAGTGAAGGAACTCTTGGAAAAGGAATTAATACAGCCAAGTAATTCTCCTTATTGTTCCCCTGTGTTGCTTGTGCAAAAGAAGGATGGCAGTTGGAGAATGTGTATTGATTATAGGGCTTTGAATAAAGTCACAATTAAGAACCGTTTCCACGCATTGATGATATATTGGATCGGTTGGAAGGTTCCTCAATGTTCAGTCATATTGACCTTAAAAGTGGATACCATCAGATAAGGATACGGCGTGAAGATGCCTACAAGACTGCCTTCCGCACTTCATTTGGCTTATATGAGTTCCTTGTGATGCCTTTTGGTTTGACTAATGCACCTTCCACTTTCAATAGAATGATGGATAGAATTTTTAGAGCACACAGAAAGTTTGTGGGCACTTTTTTCGATGACATCATTGTGTTCTCTAAAAATGAGCAGGAGCACAGGAAACACCTCACTATTGTGTTTCAAGAGTTGAAAAGACACAAGCTATTAATAAACACCAAGAAAAGTGAGTTCTTTATGCATGAGATTCATTTTCTCGGTCATATAGTGTCAAAGGATGGAGTCAAGATGGATCCTGCAAAAGTTGAGGCCATAAGGAGTTGGCCAATTTTGAAAAATCTGCATGAAGTCAGAAGCTTTCTTGGGTTGTGTTCATACTATCGGAGGTTTATAAAGTACTTTGCAGAAATTGCTTCTCCCTTGCATGCTTTACAAAAGAAAGCTGTACCGTTTCAGTGGGGACCAAAGGAAAATGCAGCTTTTGAAGAGCTGAAGCAAAAGTTGTGTTCTGAACCCGTTATTATCTTGCCAGATCTTGCAAAACCCTTTGCTGTAACTTGTGATGCATGTGGGAACAGCATAGGAGGCACTTTGATGCAGGATGGCAGAGTGGTTGCATATGAGAGTAGAGTTCTCAAAGATGCTGATTTGTACTTGCAGACATACGAGAAGGAAATGTTAGCAGTGATACATGCTTTGACCACATGGAAACATTACCTTCTTGGAGCTGATTTTTATGTGCAGATAGATCATCAGTCACTTAGATATTTTCTCACGCAGAGAAAATTATCTGAAAAGCACATGAGATGGGCTAACTTCCTCTCAATGTTTCATTTTCAAATTGTACATGTGCCAGGTAACAAAAATGTCGTGGCTGATGCACTTTCCAGGAAACCACAGCCTGAAGCAGTCTCCAAGAAACCCAGTGTTTCAGCAGTGAGCATTGCTTACAACAATGTGTTAGATGTGATGAAAGATCAGTATGTTAATGATGCTGATTTTTCAACTATTTATGATCAGCTTTCTGATGAGAAAGTCATAATGGAAAGTCATGCTCCTCCATATGCAGGACATAGGGGAATTACAGCAGTGGAGCAATACTTTTATTGGCCATCTTTGAGGAAAGATGTGGAAGAATATGTGAGAACATGCATGGTTTGTCAGAAAGTAAAGTTTGACAGGCAGAAGGCACCTGGGTTGTTACACCCTTTGCCAATTCCGGATAGACCATGGCAAAGCATAGCTATGGATTTTGTGTTTGATCTTCCACGTACTCCTACTGGACATGATGGATTGTGGACAATAATTTGCAGGTTTAGCAAACAAGCCCACTTTGTGCCAGTAAGAAAGAAAATTACAGCAGATCAAATGGCCAATTTGTTTTTGCAGCATGTCTTCAAGTATCATGGGATGCCTGAATCCATAATCAGTGATAGAGATCCGAGGATGACCAGCCTCTTTTGGAGAGGACTGTTTGAAAATATGGGCACTACGCTGAATTTTTCGTCTTCTTTTCACCCTCAGTCTGATGGACAATCGGAGCAGGAAAACTCTACCATCTTGGATATGTTTAAATGCTATGTCTCAGACCACAAAAGCAAATGGGAGCATTATTTGCCTTTGCTGGAATATGCTTACAATAATATGGTGCACACATCCACAGGTAAAGCACCTTTTGAAATAGTGGAAGGTGCCAGGAAGATACCTCCCATTTTGCATACAAAAGAGAAAGTCTTCGAAGCTGATCGTTTTGTGGAAAGCCTTGAAGAGGCTTACAAGAAGATCAAATATGCCTTGCAAAGAAGTCAGGACAAGCAGAAAAGAGCAGCAGATAAGCACCGCAGCGAATTGGTATTCACAGAAGGTGATTGGGTTTTGCTGCGTTTTCAAAAGGCAAGGCTGAAAAATAAGAAGGGCAAGGAAAGGTTGTACACAAAGCTGAACATGCGTTACTATGGTCCTTTCCAGGTTTCTGAAAAGATAAACGAGGTAGCTTACAGGCTGAAGTTGCCTCCGCATTGGAAGATACATAATTTCTTTCATGTGAGCTTATTAAAGCAATATCATGGAGATATTCCCGAGGATGTACTTGATGAGGTGCAGCCTGAAGTGGAAGAACAGGATGAACTTCTGGTCCCAGAGCAGATTCTGGCACACAGAGATAGAAAGCTCAAGGGTAAAGTTATCCGTCGCTACTTGGTAAAATTTCAAAATTACCCATCACTTGATGCGAAATGGATGAAGCAAGGTGAACTGGCAGATTCACCTGGGATATTGCAGCTTTACCTTGATGCTTTCCAATTCGAGCCGACTGCGGTCCGGGCTCCTACAGGTAGTTCAGCAGAGCGAGCGTCTGGAGCATTACCTGATGTTCGAGAGGGGGGTAGTACCTCCACTCCCTCAGTACAGACGGGCTCACCGTGATTTCATGAGGTCGCTTGATGACACTGTATGTTTCATCCGAGATACTGAGCTGACGGTATTTCTGCTGTGAGACTTCAGGATATTGATGCATCTTGACTGTTGATCGCCGAGGATCACATAGATTTTGAGCAGTGTATATGGATGGATGCATGCCTCTCCTAGCCATATTTTCACTGTCTCTGTATACTATAGCTGCGGCTTTCTTGTATACTCTTTTATGCTATATTTCATGCTCGCTCCTGTGTTTTGGGTCAGCAAACTGTGGTTTGCTGTTTCAAGAGAGGGGTATGTCATGGGGGCTTGAAATTCTAAGTACTTTAATGTACTACAAGACCGTGACAACTTTGGTTTTAAAAGTCCAAGCGTGGGCTTAATAATGTGTAATTAAACGCGGCATGGTGCCTAGCACATAAGCGTAATTAATCCCTAGGCCCAAAGGCATTCCAAGGAATTAAAAGAGTGGTTGTTGGGAAATGATGATGTGGCATTTTTAATGGGCCCCCTAGAGAGCCATGTACCTTCAGTGGGCTCTAGTGCCTTCTACATGCTCCTTTGCCATTTGTGGACCTTCCTAGGCCTTCTAAACTTCACATGTGTGGTTTTCTCTCTCATCTTCTCCCTTTGTTGAGATTTTGGACTGGTTTTTCAGCCTGCTTCAGCTGAATTCCGTTTTTCTTCATAACTCCTCACCCGTTTGGATTCCTCGACTTCCGTTTGGCCCGATGGCTTCCCCTCTGCCTCCCCTTCGCAGTGATATGCTTTTCCCTCCGTGCGTTTGGTAGAACGGGCAGAGCTGAGCACTTCTTTTGCTGGTCGAATTTGCAAAAGTGGCTTTTTTTGGATCTTTTTGCTTCTACCGCCTCCTGGGCCTCTCCTCTTGGAAAGCTACAGCTTTCTGTTGAATTTTGAGTGGTCCCACGCGCTGGTTGACTGGTTTTTCTCAGTTTTGGAGGACTTTCCGGCGATGAAACTTCTCCAAAACCTTCTCAATGCATTCCTCTCTGAAGCACGCTTCTTTTGAGCCCAAGAACTCCCATTTCTTCGCAACAGAAGTGCTTCTTTTCGCATTTTTCAGTGGAATTCTTGCCGGTCGGCTCTTGTAAATGCTCTTTCTTCATGCTTTTGCACTCCTTTTTGGCTGAGAATGCAATTGGGCATTGGCTACTATGTCCTCTTGGTGATTGAGGACTTGGTTTGAGTTTTCAGGGCTTGGTGAGTTGTGATTTTGCTGCTCCAATTTCTTTTTGCCATAAGCTATTGGTTGGCCTCGTGTGCCGCCTCTTTCTTGGCTCATAGGTGCCCAGGTAGTGCTACATGAGTCATTCTTTGGTTGGGTACTTTGCTGATTTTATTTTGGAGCTTTGAAAAGCTTTGTGAATGCCATCTGGAAACCACTCAAAGAGAGTGCAGCTGGGGTGCAATGTGATTGCATGTGGACAGCCAATGGAATTGCACTCGGAAAAGAGAATGCCTTTGGGTTGAGCCTATGGGTTAAGTGCACTTATGTGATGGTTTTCTATGCTTGAAAGCCTTGCGAAGGCTTAGTGAATTGGGGTTGCGTGCTCGGTTGCAGGGAAGGTCTCCCAGATGCAACTTGTAATCATTTCACTGTGAAATATAAAGAAATACCGAAAGGGACGCCACGGTGTTTGGGGCCAATCGGGTGCACTTGTCTATGTCTGTTGAGCAGGGGCATTCTAGCCTCCATCCCTTTTTCAATGGTTTTGTTTGTGAACAAATGGGTAAATGCCAAATGGTGATCATGCAATGGTTAATGGTTGTGATATATGCTTTGTGAGCTGTAAATAAGTGCTGAAGTGATTAAAGGTTTAGTTCCACTGCCCTCTGAGTGATTAGAGGCCGGTTTCACCCTCCACCTGACTTTACTGCTGTATAACAGCCTCCCCTTGGGGGCACACATGTTGAGGCTTCGCTGGCCCTGATTGGCCACGTTGCAGGCTGCCACTGGCCCTAGGCAGGCCTGCCCAAACCTGACCTGCTCTAAGTCTTCTCCAGGCCAAGATGGACCCCAAACTGCCACTATCTGAGGCACCACCCTGCTGCTGCGTATCCACATCTGTCTAGCCTTGCTCCAGGCGCCGGATCTGCTCCACAGCCATCCGTACAGCCTGGTGATGTCAGCATTATGTCAGTGCCTGTCCCGCCCTCTATCTGGACTCTTCTCAGGCCTGGATCTGCTCCATTCCATGCTGCAAACAGTTGCATATTTTCAGCAAACATCTCGCCTCTGATCTGTACTGATCTAGTCCTCTAGAGGGCCTGTGGCATGCCAGGTACTTCTCTTTTGCTTTGCTTTGTTTGACTACTGCCCATATGGCAGCCACAATGTTGCCCATGTAGCAATCTCTCAAACCCTAGGTACAGCCCCCCGATGCACTTCTCATTTGGGGGCTCACAGGTGGGAGGTGACCAACCCTAATCCAACATTCCCTGCGCTTTTTCTCCTTTCTAACCTTCTTCCTGTCCTTTCCCTCTTGGTTGCATTTGTAACCATCTCGACATAGATCTACCCTTCGTCAGTGGGGATCCACTAAAGGTGTATGCATTTCATGTAGCTTCCAATATGCAGTTCAGCCTTTTGAAGTAATTGAAGGATTTTGCAATTGCCGCCCAGACGTGTGTAGCTGCAGGAGGTCGAAAGTTTATTAAGGTCTTTGGAAGACCGATGGGTCTATGAGACTTTGAGAAACCTGATACAAAGCAATCTGAAAGGGTGGAGCTACTAAACGAAGATCTGAAAGAGAGAAAAGAAAGAAAGATATATTAACGTCCAGAAAAGGGAACTCATACAAGCCTAACTGGGCTGAAGCAAAGGGTATTCTAGGACCCTTGTTGAGTACTAGTCCATGCTAACGGAATCATAATCATAATCATAATCATAACCATATCAATCAATCCATCCAGGCTCTGAGATGAAACCGAAGCCTGGTACAGTGATGGCTCTCTGGCGGGCTGCGAAGATGTCTTGTATCTGCGTCTGTCGAGCTGTCTCGCGCTGTGGTGGGGGACGCGGTCTCCTCGCTCTTTGGACTCTGTGGGCTATGTCTAGAGTGACCCCTCGTCTCTGTCGGTCTCCCCTGAGGAAAGTTGTGATAGGTCGGACCTCAATAGAGTGTACTCTTGGGGCTCTCTGTCGCACATGTGGCCTTTGCGCCCCTCTCTCGGTGATACTGTGCCGGCTGCTCATCCAGACTGCTCTCATATCGGCTAGCTCCTCTTCCTCCACTCCATTGTGTCCGGGGCTGACTCAAATGTATAGAAGTCTGTGACGTGCGGCTGTGCCCGATCACCCTCTATGTCCTGTAGTGGTATGACCATCTCCTGTTGCTCTTTGGTCTGTCGTAGAAGTGTCTCCCTGTGTCGCCGCATCTCCATCAGATAAAGCCTGATACAGACCTGGTCATGGAAATGGATCAGTCATGACAAAGGACCGAAGCCACTCCCCTCTAGGTAGAGATAGTGGTAGCGCTCCCGAATCTCGTAGTAGGCTGGGCAAACATAAAGAAAATGCTCCTCTGTCTCAACCGCCCTGAGCGTACATAGCGTGCAGACCCGCTGCTCTCTAGGTATACCCGTTGCTCTCCCTGCCTCGATCCTCAGCTGATGGGACGAAACCCGCATCTGACCAATGGCAATCCTGAGTGCATGAGAGACTCCTCTATCCTCGAGATACTGGGGTCTGATGATGAATCCCTCCTCTGATACTCTTAGGAAGTGGTCGCGATAAAACTGGGTCTTGGTGGGGAGCTCCTGGTCCCCCCCCCCAAGTCCGGGATGTGTGAAGCTGAAGGAGGTCTAACCGTATGATACGGTTGATCTCATCTCACGGGATTGAGTCTCGGGTGCATCCATGCTATACTGAAAGGGGGGAAGCCTGTCCATCTGGATACCGTGCCTGGCAAGTCATGTAGATATGCGTGCATACCATGTGTCTGTCCCGCTCTCTGCGAGTCGTCTGGATGACTCTAGGACCAACCTCGGAAGTCTCCAATAGCGTAAGTCCCAGACTCTGTGGATGAAAGTCACTGTCTGAAAGATGGCATCAACCTAGAGAGGTGTCATGGCGAACTCTGCCTGTACTATCTCATGTGGAACTGAGGGCTTACATCGGATCATCCTGGATCCCATCGTCACCTGTAGCCGCTCAAAGCTCCTCTAGTTGGTCCTCGGAAGATCGCACCCCCAGAAAGGTGCTGCATACATGACAGCCGGCCGCACTAGTGTGTCGAAAAGCCAACCCTTCGTCCATGAGAGAGAGAGAGAGAGAGAGAGAGAGAGAGAGAGAGAGAGAGAGAGAAAGAAAGAAAGAAATTTTATTAAAGGTCCACGGAAGGCCATACATGGCCTATGGGACACAAAATCATCCCAAAGGAAAATACATCATCAACGATGCACCAACTAGGTGGCCTCATCGTAATACAGCTAAGATGCCAATGTAATACATCATGAGAGAGAGAGAGAGAGAGAGAGAGAGAGAGAGAGAGAGAGAGCAATGTCCACAGGAGAGAAAGGAAAATACATCATCGACGATGGGCCAACTAGGTGGCCTCATCGTAATACAGCTAAGATGCCATCGTAATACATCATGAGAGAGAGAGAGAGAGAGAGAGAGAGAGAGAGAGCAATGTCCACAGGAGACCTCGCGGGTCTATGGGACAAAAAAACACACATCAAAAACATCAACATTAGAGAGAGAGAGAGAGAGAGAGAGAGAGAGAGAGAGAGAGAGAGAAAGAAAGAAAGAAATTTTATTAAAGGTCCACGGAAGGCCATACATGGCCTATGGGACACAAAATCATCCGAAAGGAAAATACATCATCAACGATGTGCCAACTAGGTGGCCTCATCGTAATACAGCTAAGATGCCAAAAATGGCTACAAAAATCCTAGATACAAAATGAAATGAAATAGAGTACCAAAAATGCCTAGATACAAAATGTAAAATATGAAATATGAGGAACATCGTCTTCCCTAAGGGGTCTGTGATCCAAAGAAATGATGGAAGTCATGGCCATCGACCATGCCTCTTGCCATGAGTGTGAAGATCTGGGCAAGTGTCAAGTGGGCTGCTGGCGGTGCCAAGTCTCCATGGAGCAATCTCCTCCGAAAATCTGCCATCATCCTCCGTCGTCTAGAAATAAAGCGACGGGTACGGCCTCTGTGTAAGATCATCCTGCGGTGCTGTCGGATCATGTCATATGTACATCCTCGGGGTGGAACCATCGGTGCTCTCTGGCAAGATGGGCTATCTCTGTGCTCATGGTCCTGTGCCTCGTCCTGCTCCTCATGAATAACCAGGTCTCTAGCAGGGATGCGACGGTGCTCTCTGAGGAATCTCTCTGTGTATCTGGTGATCTCCCTGATGAACAACGCTAAGCAATACTGATCCTCATACTCCATAATCCGAGAGAGAGGTCCAAATCTGTGCCCAAATAAACAGTGAAATCTGCCACGGATCTCATAATATAAAGGGCATCTGCAAACAAAGTGCTCCTCAGTCTCCACGTCCCCCATAGTGCAACAAGGGCATATCCTAGTCTCTCGCCTGGGTCTATGTCCGGTAGCTGTACGACGCATCCTGTCGGCCTCAACATCTAATCTATGGGAAGATACCCTGAGCTGGCCCAAGGCAATCTTGAGTGAGTGCGACATATGAACGCCGATATATCCTGGGGATATGATGAAGCCATCCTCTGAAATCCTGAGAAAATGGTCACGATATGTGGCCATCTTCGTAGGAAGCTCCGTGGGATGAACGCAAGTGCGAAACGTGTGTAGCTGCAAGAAATCTGCCCTGATAACCTGACTGAGCTTATGTCGAGTGAGAGGGAGGCGAGGGGCATCTATGCTGTATCGAAATGGTGGCAGCCTATCCATATCCAAGCCCAGCGAGGTGAGCCATGTGGAGAGTGTGTGGTACCAACAAAAAGTATGACCTCTCTCCGCTAACATCTGCGAGGATGTCAGTGCTAGCCACGGTAATCGTGCTCTGCCTGCTGCTGAGTCTCCGAGCGCCCTGATCCTATGCAAGTATGTAACTGACTGAAATGCTGCATCTAGCGCTAGGGGTGTAGCTCCGAACTTTGCGAACATAATCTGATGCGGTACCGTGGGCTTCGCTCAGATCAATCTGGAGAACATGATGATCTGTAACCTCTCTACTCGTCTCCAATCTGCAACACTGAGATCTCCTGCCCAAAAGGGGCTAGCATACATGGCTGCAGGTCTCACCAGCGTATCGAAAAGTAAGGACTTCGTGTCGGGATGCTGAAAATGTGATTGTGCACACTGCCTCTCGAGAAGAGCCAAGGCGGCATACCCTCTACTGATCCTATCTCGTGCTGCATGCGTCATGGTGAAGACTGGACCTCTAAATGTGGCACCCAAATATGTATACTCCCTGACTAGCTCCACCTCCTGCCCATCAAATGTGAAAGAGAACTCGCCTCTCCTATAAACCTAGTATGACGTGTTGAAGACCATGACTTTGGTCTTCCCAAGGTTTACAGACAACCCTCTGTCCTGACAAAAGCTGTGGAGTGCATGGAGATGTGCCTGTAAACCTTGCTGGGAGGAAGAAATAAGAACCACGTCATCTGCATAGAGGAGAATCGGTATCGTGGATCCTGCCAGTAAAGAACCTGTACCACCCATCGTCTGTATGTACATCTCTAACTCATCGATATAGAGACCAAAGAGTGTCGGAGACAAAGGACACCCCTGCTTCACCCCTATCGTACTGCGTACTTCCCTCGACAGCCCCGCCCGTGTCCTGACTCTACCTGTGACTCTCTCATACAAGGCCATGATCGCCCATTGAATCTCCCCATTGAATCCCAAGTCACGAAGTCGCTGGAAGAGTCTGAAACGCGGCACAGTGTCAAATGCCTTTCTGAAGTCCACGAAGCAACAATAGAGCCGTTGCTTACGTGACTTCGCCTCCTCAATCAAAGCCCTGAGTGTGAAGATATGATCTAGAGTCGAGTGCTCTGCACGAAATCTTGCCTGCCCTCTAGCTCTCATGCCTGTCGCCTCAGCATGGTCATTTATATGTCCTTCTAGACTGGTCGCATAAATCTTGGCCATGACATGGCCAATCATAATGGTCCTGTAGTTCGACGCCTCCAAAGGATCCCCCGACTTGTGTATGGGTACTATAGTATTTTCTAGCCAACTAGGTGGAAGACCTGTACAAATGGACTCGTTAAAAAGACGGGAGAGGACTGTAGCTAAGACATCAATCCCATGGATTACATACTCCGCTTGCAATCCATCATGGTCCTTAGCTCTCCCAGTCTTCAAACGATGAGCTGCTGCTCGGACACTATTGGATGAGAATAAGGCAGAGGAGGTGGGTCTAGGCACATGGGATAAGTCGATCTGTGGCTGGTCTGGAATATCATATAAAGTGGAAGTATAGGCAAGCCAAACCTGCGGGTCTGTAAGAGGAGTTTGAGATTTCAAGCGAAGGAATTTCTTCCAGAATTCCTTGGAATCACAGCTGAAAAGTAAACTTCTCAGCTCCTCCTCATTCCGGGCTAGAAATTGGCGCTTTTTGCGTTGCACCAAACGCTTGTAACTCTTCTTGGTCTCAATGAGGAGGGGAGACTTCTCCTGTGTCTCAAGGCGAAGCTTCCTGCGGAGTTCTTTACACTCCTCATCATACCATCCATTACAAGGCACAAGACCGACTGGTGGAGGACCGGATGTGTGGCAAGTGACGGGGAAGGAGTTGTGGGCTGCCGAGATGATGGAGGTATGTAGAAGGTCCCACCGATCCTGTGTGGAGGAGGGTAGGGCATCGAGAAGGTGCGGACGGAGAAGACTACTCAGGTGCTGGCTATAAATATCATCGAACTGGTGGTCAAAATGAACCTCATAGTATGGCTGACGCTCATGATGTCTAGAAGGGGGGGCATGAGGAATCTGGGTAAGAATAAAGTGCAGACGTGCATGATCGGCTAAAGGCATAAAAGGGTCGACTGTGAGGTTATGTACAAAAGGGATTAAAGTCGGGGGACCCAAGACGTAATCAATGACGCTCGTACCACCACCCGCGAAGGGAAAACATGTGGCTGTGGATGAATGCGGCCACTGTCGAAGTCCATTATAAATGACCATGCCATGCGATGAGAGAAGCTCCAATAGGCGATGTCCTTGATTTGTCACCTCTACCCCTCTATCTGAAGATAAGCGTGGAAAACTCTCATCTGGGGCAGCTGGAACTAAGACTGGATCCTCAGCAAAGTCCAAAATCTCTGCCTGTCTGTCTGATGTCCTCGCGTTGAAGTCTCCTAAAAGGATGACCTCTCCGCGGCGTGAGTACTCCAATACATCGGCTGACAAATCCTCAAAAGGTGACTGTCCTGGTCCATTTGAGGCATAACGAGACTGTCTCGGGGGAAAGTAGCATACTGCAATAAACAAGTCTCTCAGGGGGGTCTCCTGATCCGTACCCAAAGATATCTGGCCCGATGGTCTCTCCTCACGACTGTGAGTATCGATCTGAGATGCTCTCTATAAAGAACTGCCACACTGCCAGATCCTCTGACTCCTCCTGATTGTCTAGTCTGCTATCGAAAGACAGACTCCCAGGCATACCCTGTCACCTGCGGCAAGCCTCTCTCTGGGCTCTCATGGGTCTCTGTAAAGAAGACGATGTCGTGATCAGAAAAGGCCTCTCGTAAGTTGCTAGGGTGAGCTGTGAGGGAACCATTACAGTTCCAAACTGCGAAACTCAAGCTGTCTGGCAGGCTACGTGTCGCATAGGTCTCGTGTCGTCAACTGTGGGCTTCAGCCGGTCTAGATTGCATAGCTCCTATCAAAAGTCTGCCCTCTCTGATCACGGCCCACTTGCCCTCACGACGGGCAACATCCCTCTGTGCAATGAGACGTCTATGCTCCTCCCACTGAAGAGCTGTAAGGTCCTCATCCATGTGAATCTGTGGAAGGTCCCTCAATCTGGATCTCCTCCGTAATACTGCGAGACGGGCCTCAGCATCTTTGAATCTGATGATAAGTGGCTGGTGCCGTGTTGGATCTCGGCCCACTCGATATGCAGCTACTATGCCATGATACTGAACTCCGAGTGTCCCAGATATGAAATCTGTCGCCTGATCCATGGCTGATCTTGTATTTGATCGCTCAACTCCGCGGATGCGGATGTTGAGGGCCTTCTGAGCTTGCTGCTGACTCTGGGCAATAGTCTCAGAGACTGTGGTCTGCTGGGCCTGTGGGGCTCTACGCACAACGTCCACCCACTCTGAGGTCTTCTGTACCTCTGTCTGCAGTGTGGCCAGCCTCTCCTCAACTGCTGCACTAGCTGGAGGAGCTACATGCAGCTGCTGGAGGCGATCATCGCATGCCACAACATGCTCCTGAATGCGTGCCTCCAGCTGCACTATGCGCTCAGCATGTGTCCGTAACTGGATGTCCCGATCAATATCTCTGGTATGAAGCTGGCGAATATGGGAGTCCTAATCAGATCTATGACTCTCAACTGTCGATAGCTGAGCAATCAGTGTGTGTATCTGTGCTGTGAGAGACTGTATCGCAGCGCCCTGAAGTCTGCAAGTCTCCATGCACTGCATAACTAAATCTCTCAAGCGCAGATTATTTGCCAGGACTGCTTCCGTTGTGGAGGGTGAAGGGGAGAGGGGGTACAAGGATGAGGGGGTAAGAGGGTAAGAAGGCAAGTAAAGGAGGGGTGCAGAAAATGGAGGTCCTGAAGAGAGAGATCCGGTAGGAGGAAGTAGGGAGTCAGGGACCGAAGTAGAGCCTACACTAGGGGAGGAAGGGGCTGAAAGGGAGGGTAGGTGGGAAGAAGCTGGGTAGGGACTAGGGGAGGGGAAGAAGAGGAGGGAAGAGGCTGGGTAGGGAATAGGGAAGGGGAGGAAGAGGAAGGAGGAGGATGGGTAGGGACTAGGGGAGGGGAGGAATAAGCAAGGGAAAGGGCTAGGGAGGAATGAACGGGAGCAAGAGGAGGAGGTGAAGCTGAAGGAGGGGGAGGAGGAGGATTGAGTAGAGGAGGTGGGTAGGAAAGGGTTGGGATTGAGGCAAGGGAGGTAACTGGAAGTGATGGGGGAGATGGAAGTAAAGGAGATGGGGTAGGAGCCACAGGAGGATTGAGTAAAGGAGGTGGGTAGGAAAGGGTTGGGGTGGAGGCAAGGGAGGTCGTTGGAGGTGGTGGGGAAGGAGATGTTAAGGGTAAAGAAGAACTTGCCTCTTCAGCTCTTGTACTGCTGCCTATGCTTTTATCTTTCTCTACTTTTTCTCCTTGGAGGGCCATGGTGGAGCTCCTTGTTTGTGGCATCTCCTTAGTCCTGGAAGTGCTGAATTCTCTGCTCAAAACTGCCTCTTTTTGCCCCTTTTTACTCTCTTTTTGCCCCTTTTTACTCTCTGGAAACTGTTTCCTGCACTTTAAGGACACCCTGTTTTAAGTCGCCGCATATATGCGGGGGGGGGGGCGCTGAGGGTGCCTGTTAAGGACACCCTCCTGCTGCTCCCTGTTTAAGGGCACTTGCTGTAGGGCTATTCACACGCGGGGGGGGGGGAGAGGAGTTTAAGACTTTCCTTAAACCCCCTTCCCCTCCAACAGCCAGAATCTGGCCCTTCCACGAGGGAGAGGCTTGCGCAGGCTGAGGGGGGCTTGAGAGTAAGCTTGCGGGCTGAGAGGGAGGGTGTGGGCTTGCGGGCTGAGAGAGAGGGTGCGGGTTGAGAGGGAGGGTGCGGGCTGGGGGAGAGGGCTTACGGATGCGGGTTGAGAGGGAGGGTGCGGGCTGGGGGAGAGGGCTTACGGGCTGAGAGGGAGGCTTACGGGCTGGGGGAGAGAGAGAGAGAGAGGGAGGGTGCGGGCTGGGAGAGAGAGGGCTTACGGGCTGAGAGGGAGAGTGCGGGCTGGGAGAGAGAGGGCTTACGGGCTGGGGGAGAGGGAGAGAGAGAGAGAGAGAGAGAGAGAGAGAGAGATGTATTAATGTCTGCAGGAGGCCTCGTGGACCCATGAGACAAAGTGCAAAACCAAAAGGTAACTCATACAAGCCACTAGGGGTTGAAGCAAAGGGCTCACTAAGGCCCTTGCTGAATGCTAAAGTGCTAAGCTAGTGAGCAAAGTAGTAGAGTAGCAGAATATCTTAGAAGAGTATCAGGTGCTCTGAGAGAGAGAGAGAGAGAGAGAGAGAGAGAGAGAGAAGAAAGAAAGATATATTAACGTCCTTGGGGACCTCACGGGCCTATGGGACAAACACACACCAAAAGGTGAACACCAAAACATCAGTTATAGACTGAGAGGGGAGGGAGAGAGAGAAAGAAAGAAAGAAATTTTATTAAAGGTCCACGGAAGGCCATACATGGCCTATGGGACACAAAATCATCCGAAAGGAAAATACATCATCAACGATGCGCCAACTAGGTGGCCTCATCG